>NC_069502.1:947864649-947952149 GCF_027579735.1 Bombina bombina | reverse complement strand
ACAATACTTTTGAGCACTAGATGGCAACAGCGTGTTAAAAACATTCTGACAATACTGCTGCCATATAGTGGTCCAGGCATGTGCACGCTCCTGAACCTACCTACCTGCTTATCAACAAAGGATACAAAGAAAATAAAGTAAATCCAAAAACAGAATAAATTGATATATATATATATATATATATATATATATATATATATATATATATATACACAGTAGAAATGAGAAAGGCACTCTCCGTGTTTTATAGTGAGATAACTTTACTCAGGTGAACGTTTTCGGGGTCACCCCCTTCCTCAGACCTTACAAAAACAATCAAACAGTGAACTAAATGCTTACCTGGTGACGATCCTACCAGAGTCTATGGCGTCCTCCCAGCGCAACTGCGCATGCGCAAGAGTGAGTACAGAGGCCCTGGAGGATCAAAAGAGTCACCAAGGCAAAAAATGTGAAATCAAAAAATATTAAAAACAGCAATATTAACCTGTGAATTAAAATTATATATAGACACTAGACACAGAATCACAAAGTTGGTGACTGTTAGACAATTAGCTAATAGGTATGATGTATGGACAACCGTGTAAGCATGGGGTTATTAATAATGGAATCCGGCAACGGATATATATATATACATTTTTTTTTAATTGTATGCTCTATCTGCATGAAATTAAAAAAAAAAAAAACAGGACTTATAAAAAACTAAATTGGTAATGTCATTTTAATATTAGCAACTCTGCACCTCTATGTGTTTAATGCTGCAAAGGGGTTGAACACATAGTTAAAGTACCACTCAATACCTGCAGAGCACTGCTGGTCTTGAGCAGAAACTGCTGCTGACCCAATCAGCAGAGCTAGTTCCACAACCCTGCTGAACTTGTTTGCAGCAGTTTCCCTATCGGAACAGCAGTGCTCTGCATGTCCTGAGCAGTACTTTAACTATGTGTTTAAGCCATTTGCAGGGGCTAAACACGTAAAGGGGCACGGTTACTTGTCTTAAAAATTAAATGCCCTAGTGAACTAGAGCATCTGCATTTTTGCCTATAATGTTTAGGGTGACCATATTGCCGCTTTAAAAAGGGACACATATGAAAAATACATATGTCAGGGTTCTTAGACAAAACATTTCTTTAAACAGCCATGAAAACAGCCTTGACGTGTATTTTTCATATGTGTCCCTTTTTAAAGCGGCATTATGGTCAGCCTAATAATGTTCCTTTAATTAAAGTCATTGCACTTTTATTATTTTTGTTATTGCTAACCATATCAGTTATGGAAGCAGCGTTATGAACATTTACTGGTAACAAAAGGATATACAATTGTATTTAGAATATAAAAATTATACAGGGATTGTTTAGGGTGTAACCTATCTCAGGAAGTTGCTGTCTAATGACGTAATACCATTTATGCGATACTGGGAGTGTTGGGTGTATTGGAAAAAAAAATACTACGCCTGAATGTCACACTATGGGTTGCAGAATCTTTATAAATAAGAAAAATAATAAAACTCATTTTGGTCCGGTCACATTAGTCAGCAATGTCAGCTTAAGTGCTTATTGAGTGTGAATAAATAAACTGATTGCATAAGAACAGTGAGTAGCTTTTTAATAACAAGAAAAACAGCTTTTAGGCCGGCAAGGTCAACAAGGACAGTATAAGTCAACCTATAGTATGTTTGATTATGTGTTTAACCAGTATCCTGTCAGAGATAGTTCCAAGTCCTATTTATGTGTATTTTTATTTGTTATTAATAGATGCAAAATGTTCTTTCAGAGACTTGTCATTGTTTCTTTTTTATTTTTAAAAACATGCTATGTTCACTAAGGCCAGATTTATTTTTATTCATTAGGTAAAATCTCACTACACATTTACTCAGTATTAAGAGATTTTTTTTTATTTAAAGGGATATGAAACCCACATTTTTTTCTTTTATGATTTAAATACAACATGCAATTTTAAGCAACTTTCTAATTTACTCCTATTATAATTTTTTTCTTTGTTCTCTTGGTATCTTTATTTGAAAAGCAGGAATGTTGGATTAAGAGCCAGCCCATTTTTGGTTCAGCACCTGGGTAGCACTTGCTGATTGGTGGCTAAATGTGATGGTAAATTTTACATTTTAAATGTTTTAAAATGAAGTCCGGAATATAAGCAATATGCACTGTAACTTACTTTTTAATCTAGCTGTGCCATTCTAATGCCCCATACTCAAGCCACCCACTTCAGAACTCATATTTTTTGTGAACTAACGGTTTGAACTGTTCTCCAATCTGTGCTCTAACTACTAAAAATGTGCCATACGGCTAGAGCGCCGATTGGAGAACAGTTCAAACCCTTAGCTCAGACAAAATATGAGTTTTGAAGTGAGTGGCTTGTGCTTTGGGTATTACAATGGCACGTAAGTTACAGCGCATCTTCATTAGAAGTGATCAATTAAAGTTCATCTAAAATATCACTTAGATTGCTGATCTGATTTTAAAACATGTAAAGTTTACTATCACTTTAAAGGAACATAAAAGTATATAAAGAAAAACCTTGAATGTTTTAGAGCAATTTCATATTGCTCTGTTTGTTGTGCACTACTTGGGACCAAGTTGAACATACCTGGTGAGCAAAGGACAAGAATAGCCACCAATCATCAGTTAGTTCCCAGCAGTGCATTGCTGCTCCTGAGACTACCTAGATATTCTATTTAACAAAGGATACCAATCGAATGAAGTATCTATGATAAACAGAAGTAAATGAAAAGGCCTTAAAACTACATGCTCTAGTCCCTGGTTTCTCAACAGCCGGGCCATGGCCCAGTACCGGGCCGTGATAGCCCTGCTGGTGGGCCCTGACCTGTCATGCCCCCACTGCACACTCTTACCCCACTGCACACAAGGGGCAGACTGAGACCAATCAAGGCCCCAGGAAAACTGTCTCACACTGACCCAAATGTATTCAAATTTATGCAAAAGAACATGGTAGCCTCCCTGCCCTAACCCCAACAGGCCCATCAACCTCCAGAGCCAGGACCCCCAACATTAAGGGCCAAAGAAAGGGCCCCCAACCTCCAGGGCCAGACCTCACACTCCATGTCCCTCACAGCGGCAGACCATCGGCAGGACCCCCACACTCCAGGGCCCCCACTAAACCCACATTGAACTGCTTAGTTACTGATAGGGCAAATCCCTGCTGCTTACTATATATATATATATATATATATATATATATATATATATATAAATAAAACTACCGGGCCCTGGACATGTCCAGCTAAAATTTACCGGGCTTTGACGTCACTTTGGTTGAGAACCACTGCTCTAGTCTATATGAATCTGGAAGACCTGCATTTTGACTTGCATGCAACTTCAAAAAGGACTGTCCTCTAAAAGAGCTATGTAATGTATTAAATCCATGTTCAAGATAGTAACTATAGATATAATAATACATCTTAACATTGTGCAATTCAAAATATCCTAGTGTTTCCTTTATAGCTGCATAACCAAAAAAACACCCCTTCCCCACATTTTATCACTTTTAAGAACTGGATACAGAAAAACTGTAAACAACTCTTTTTAAATTATCTTTTTTTTTTTTTTTTTTTTTTTTTTTTTTCTCCCCAAGTTTGATGATTTGCTTCACGAAACAATAGAAAAGGATGTTTTGGAGCCTGCACAAAAGAAAGAATTCTATAAAAGGTACTTTGTGAAGAAAAACTGCAAGGATGGAATACACTTACGTGTCTGGCTTTAGTATTATTGTTATCATTTATATGTATAGAGCTGAAACCTCTGTAGAATGTAACATTAGTCTAAAAGTTTGTATAAAAAAAATTGTGTAAAGTTTATTCCTTAGCATGTATGACAAAAATAACTTTAATAATATATGGTAAATATATCACACTTGTATTCAGTATTATACCCATGAGTATATATAGACATTCATTTTGAGTCTGAATGTTTTTTTGGTGTTACAAATCTTTAGGGTAACTTGTAATAGCCTTAGTATGTGGACATATTACTCTAAAATGTCTGATTAACTTCCAATAAGTGTGTGAATTTTTGTACAATTTCTGGGAGCGAAGCTTAAAGGGATATCAAAACACAACATTTTTCTTTCATAATTCAGAGCACGTGCTTTTAAACAACTTTCCAATTTACTTCTATTATGATCTTTGTTCTCTTGGTATCTTTTGTTGAAAAGCAGGACTGTAAGCTTAGGATCCGGCCCATTTCTAGTGCTGTATATGGCAGCAGTTTTGCAAGAATGTTTTCCATTTGCAGGAACACTAGATGACAGCACTATATCCTGCCATGTAGTAATCCAGATGCCTACCTAGGTATTTCTTCAACACAGAATATCATATGAACTAAGCAAATGTGATAATACAAAGTAAATTGGAAACATTTTTAAAATGGTATGTTCTGTCTGAATCACAACAGAAACTTTTTGGCTTTCATATCTCTTTAATCTAAGAGATGGATTCAAATAATTAAATAAAGATATCAATAGTTTGTTTTATATATAATTCTTTGGAGCAAACTTGTTACATGAGAATGGGTACGTGATAATTATAATTGTATTGTAAACAAGACAGAGATGTCATTACTACACATGTATTACATTCCACTGTAAATGACATAACCATTATTACAATATACAAAAGTTAGTAATTAATGTGTTAGGAAACTGCACAGCTCCAAAATGTGTTACTTCTTGATCATCATTATACAATTAACAGCATGAACAGAAAGGCAGTAAGTAATGTAATTTGTAAATATTTATAGCTTGTCTTGAAATTATTTATACATATACAACTCTTATTCATCTCTGAAAAAAATTGAACCTGACATCAAGGGTTGAGTTAATTTGTGAATTCATTTTTTTTTAGACTTCACTGTGGTACATACAGTAACAGAATGGTTGAAATCATGGTGCTAATCATAGAAGACATTAGTTTGAATGGTTGTGTAATTAATGATTCATTAAATTCCTATTCCGAAAAAAAGATAAAATCTGACTTCTATAGTTATTTGTCGTGTTAATTTGTTAAAGTGAAGTTCCATTTTGATGAATTAGTGCCCGATTTTTATTAAACCTATTAAAAACAAAGGCACTTTAATTCATCAACATTGACATTTCACTGTTTTCTTCAAAAACTTACCTTTTAATCCTGAATGCCGCTCCAGCGATTCCCCCGGCCGTCGGAAGCCTCTGCAGACGTCAGAAATGATGAATTAGGCTTCCTCCAATCACAGCTTCCCCCCCGGGGGAATCTTGGTCTGATGCAACGCTGTGATTGGAGAAAGCCGGATTCATCATTTTGGACCAGCGAAGGCGGCTTGCAATGGGCGGAGGAAGTGCTGGAGCGGCTGCCAGGATTAAACGGTAAGTTTTTGAAGAAAACAATGAAATGTCAATTTTGATGAATTAAAGTGCCCTTGTTTTTAATAGGTTTATTAAAAACCGGGCACTAATTCATCAAAATGGACCTTCACTTTAAGCCTAGCAAATATGCTCACTGGAAATCTGTTCAGCTTTCAGTCATTTGTATCTATCTATATGTTTTGGTCTCAGTCGAAAAAATTGTGTGGCTTGAGAGACTTTCATGTAACACTATGAAGAAGAAGAAGAAGAAAAAGGTTCAATACATACTTCTGATATATAGATATGTTGTAAAGTGAAGACTTACTATTTTCACATTATCTAGACTTCAGGGTTCACCTTGCCACCTACTTCCTCCTTCCAATTATTTCAACCACTGTAGTGTTTTAAGTGTTTATTTCCATCTACGTTTTTATTTTTTTCTTCTTCTTCAAATTTTCTCTATACCCAAAAAACAAAAATCCATGCTGGCAAAGTACCACTGGATCCGTTTTAACAAACTGTATAGCTTTATGTTTTTTGTAAATCAGGGAAGGACTTACAGTTCCATAAAGCAGGGAAAGTTACAGCAAAAACAATCTCCAAATAAACTGAGAGATGTTGCAGGGGCTTTCAGGGGGTTAAAAGTATGGATAGCTCAGGTGGTTTACCCCTAATCGGTGAACTTTATTATTAGTAATGCAGTGCTATGTCATGTTTACCTGTTCTTTGGTACCAAGATACCTCTTTGGACCTAAATCACTATTTTGTGTCTGCAGCTCCTTTTAAAGCTGTTCTCTTAGAGTAATTCTTTACAATTGCTTAGTGAAGTTCTGCATCTTCACACTTGGTGCCGCCATCTTGGAGTTTTCCTTTTGTCTTTTTGACAAGCCTTATTGTGTACTTCAGTAGTTTATATGGTAAAATACAGAGCAGGAGCTATATGTTTTGCAGTGGCTGCATTGTTTAATATTATTCCTGAGGGTTTTGTTATATTTGTTACGTAACTTTTAAACAGTGTGAAAAAACTACAAATATGTAAAGCCTTTGCTTTGTGTTGTGCATGCTAAATCAAAGTGCCAGGTGCAGCTGTCAAAAAAGTCAGTAAAAACATTGATCTGTGAAACGCACTGCTTCTATCACAGGATGCAACAATACGGGTGCTACAAGATGGCGGCACCCAGTATAAAATGCAGAGCTTTACCAACTGGTTTATGTAATGGGTTAAAGGGATTTAAAGGTCAAACATGAATTAAAAATGGATGCATTTCAATTTGAAATATAAGCATTTTTTCAATAGCAAAAAGGCTTTTTGTAAATGTTATTACTGTTTTTCAGTGGCATACGCACATACCTTGAAAGGTATTGAAACACTGTCATATTTGTTTTGCTCATGTGACTTCCACACCCCTTTACTGTGAGTGAAGGAGGTCATTGAGTAGTAGCTGAGGGTCAAGAGTGTGCATGCATCTTGAGCATCTTCAGGCAGCTGTGCTTGCTAAAATATCTGTAACAGTATTATACATATAGTGCTCAAGACACAGGCACTCTCCTGAGCCTACTTCAGTATGCTCTCATGTGAGCAGCTAAAGCTTTTCAAAAGATTCTAAGAGAAAGAGATAAATATGATGCCAGAAGAAAAACAAAAAAACTATATGAAACTATTGGATACAAAAGCTACAACGCCGGAGCGCCAAGTACTGTATAACATGTGCAATAAATAAACCAATAATTAAAAATTATAATATCATGCATGCCCTATAAAATACATAAAATAAAATTAATAAGGACAATGAAAAATAGCAATGAAAATACAAAACATATAATTAAATAACGATCACTGTGTGTTTATATCCTACTATGATGTAGCAATCTCACAGTCCCGTATATACAAATAGGTTCACTGTTCCCAAATAGTACAGATCCATTTCTCCTTTCATATGCAGCTCCCTTAGTGTTCACAGGTGTGAAGTCCGTGAATGAAAAAAGTGTTTTAAATCTAGAAGAAAAGGAGATATGGAGCACAGAGAAGAGAAACAATCTAAGTGCAGATTTTCCAAATAAAATAACAAAATTGATTATACATAAAAAGAAATGCACTCACAAACCAGATCTCAAACAGTGTGAGGTATGTGTAAAGCGTGTATTACAGTGGACCACTCGCTGGACCCTACTTCACGTTTTCCCTGAAACACTGCTTGAAAACACCAGCAGGCGAATATTGGGGCGTCCGTGTGTAACCTGGTCCCTTAGAGTGAGTCCTTACTACAGATAGCGGTCCCCAGTTGCCAGCAAAGGTTCACCACTGGTCAGGACAACGTGGGTTCAGACTTTTAACTACACTGAGTTCTCTGCGTTTCCTTCTGTCAGTATGGATGTCTCCTCTGTGAATTTCAAGATCTTTTTTGAAAAAGGCTGATTGAGGTTGAAACATGTTGATGACAGGATGGTAGTTTTTATACTACAGGATTACAAGAATTTAAGGAATCAGAGCGCTCTGAATATTCAACACAGAAACTTTACAGTTTGAAAAGCAAAGTTGAGTTTTTCACCACACAGAAACTTCACAGTTTGAAAAGCTGAGTTTTTTACCACATCAGTAATCTGCTCACCCCATTGGTTCCAGACGAACATGTGACCGGAATCCACAGAGGAGACATCCATACTGACAGAAGGAAACGCTGAGAACTCAGTGTAGTTAAAAATCTGAACCCACATTGTCCTGACCAGTGGTGAACCTTTGTCGGCAACTGGGGATCGTTATCTGGAGTAAGGACTCACTCTAAGGGACCCGGTTCCACACGGACGCCCCACTGTTTGCCTTCCGGTGTTTTCGAGCGGTGTGTACGGACAAATGAGATCGGGGAAAACGTGAAGTAGGGTCCAGCGAGTGGTCAGCTGTAATATATGCTTGACACATACCTCAGATTGTTTGAGGTCTGGTTTGTGAGTGCATTTCTTTTTATGTATAATCAATTTCGTTATTTTATTTGGAAAATCTGCACTTAGATTGTTTCTCTTCTCTGCGTTCCATATCTCTTTCTTTCTAATGACGCGATGAGTCCACGGATCATCTAATTACTATTGGGAATATCACTCCTGCCCAGCAGGAGGCGGCAAAGAGCACCACAGCAAAGCTGTTAAATATCACCTCCCTTCCCTCCAACCCAAGTCATTCTCTTTGCCTACGTTAGAGCAAGGAAGTGGTAAAGTTAGGCCTTAGGAAAAGATTCTTCAAGCAAGATTTTATTATTTTTCTGCAGTACAAGATTGTGCTGTTTTGTTCTAGGGTGTAGCCATAGTCCATAGCAGTCTCTTCAAGCTCTCTTCAAGCAATGGGAACTTGTGGGGTACAATCCTCACTGCGCCTCCCATATATTTATGCTTGCCTAACCGTGCAATCCTGAGTAAGATTACTCAGTCTTTGTTTCTATTCACAGGTCCATGTGAGGGAACTGGCCACTCAAACCTAGTGAGCTGCCGTGCTGCCTGGCAGAAGTCTTAAGGTAAGTGCTAACTTAATTTTTTCTAGGACACACATACAGAGAAAATAAATAGCACTTTCACATTCAAAAATTTGGGGGACAAGTCACATTCATCTATGATAGGGGAATGTTTATTAAGGGCAGTAGAGCAGGCACTGGGGACAAGGAAAATCTGGCTCAGTGATGGTGGTATTTTTTTTACTTTACTCCAGACTGCTGTGATAATACATTTATCCGATCGGGAGTTTCATGTGGTTACGCCCTTGATGGGCGGAGTTAGATACGGCGGCAGTTCCTATTGCGCGCCTTTTTTTCTGGCCCTGTGTCACTTCCTGTGTTCCCCATTGGAAATCAGCTGCGTCACAGATTAAACAGCGTTGCGGTTACGGACCATAATTGTTAAAAGATTTCAGTCCGGATCAACTACAAGTCATATACTTTGTTAGTAGGCAGGCAGGTAAGCACCTCAGCAAGGCTAAGCTGAGGTGTAGAGTTATTTCAAATGACACAAAAATAAAGCAGTTATTTTTATTTTTATTTTTTTTGAAGTCTAGTAAACCAAGCAAGTATTTAGACATGCCCTCCATGGTAGAGGTATTTCCTGTACCAGATAGGGCTACAGAGATTATTGCTAAGGAATGGGAGAGACTGGGTATCCCTTTTTCTCCATCCCCTATATTTAAAAAGATGTTTCCTATAACAGACTCTATTAAGGATTCTTGGCAGATGGTACCCAAAGTGGAAGGGGCAATTTCCACGCTAGCCAAGAGAACAACTATTCCCATAGAGGATAGTTGTTCCTTTAAGGATCCTATGGATAAGAAGTTAGAGGGGGTTACTCAAGAAAATGTATGTATACCAGGGTTTACAATGGCAACCTGCGGTGTGTATTGCTACTGTCACTAGTGCGGCAGCAAACTGGTTTGATGCGTTGTCTGATTCTATTCGGACAGGCATTCCCCTCGAAGAAATCCAGGATAGGATAAAGGCCCTTAAGTTGGCCAACTCCTTTATCACGGATGCTTCCCGCAGAGCTTTATGGTTAAAATCTTGGTCTGCGGATGTGTCATCTAAGTCTAAACAAAAGGGACGCCAGAGTAATTTTCGTTCCTTTCCAAATTTCAAGAAAAAGCCTTCCTCTCCCTCTTCCAAGCAGGAGCAATCCAAGCCTTCCTGGAGGCCCAACCAGTCTTGGAACAAGGGAAAACAATCCAAAAAGTCTGCTATTGAATCAAAAACAGCATGAAGGGCCTGCCCCCGATCCAGGACCGGATCTTGTGGGGGGCAGACTTTCCTTCTTCGCTCAGGCTTGGATTTGAGATGTTCAGGATCCCTGGATGGTGGGCATCGTGTCCCAGGGATACAAACTAGAGTTCAAGACCTTTCCTCCCAGGGGCAGGTTTCTGCTTTCAAGATTATCTGTAGACCAGACAAAAAGAGAGGCATTCTTACACTGTGTTCGGGACCTGGAAGTTATAGTTCCTGTTCTGATGCAGGAACGGGGTCTGGGGTTCTACTCCAATCTGTTCGTGGTTCCCAAAAAGCAGGGAACCTTCAGACCAATTTTTTTTTTTTTATTGAAGTTCAGTTAAAGGCTTACATGCATGTCATGTCATCAAAAAGAACACAAATAAAATAACTGGTAACAAACATACACCCAATAGGAGATTAGAATAAAAAATACATAATAATGACATATCATGGGAGTATATATAATGCTTGCCTATCATACCTGTATACCTCCAAGTTGATAATTGAGGCCACTCTTGGACCTCCTATTAATAAAGAGAGAGTGCAAAGCTACAGGAGGTACCCTCTGGACGTAAGAGACCCCTCTTGGATCTCATATGATGAACTTCTATTTTTATCTCTTTTGTCACAAAGTGAAAGTATCTTTCTGATGTATGAATAATATGATGAGATATGTAGGTGTAATAATGATAAGGTTGCGGCATAGGCAAGAAAAGCCGCATTGTTAACCCTCCTAAATTAGGAGGTATATTATTATGGGGGGGGAGGTACTGGATTGAAAACAATGAATAAAATGTATGGCGTAGGAGACCGTGAAAACGTGGTGTAGTAACGTTAGGGAGAGAGGGCAGGTCTCAAACAAAAGAGTGAGGTATAATAGTCAGTAGACTAAGTATGTAGAGATAGCTCATATAAAGTGAAATATTACAAATATATTCCATGTGTTGATGGTTCAAACATATAGCAGTTACTATGAGCACGCCAATTAAGGACCAGGATTATACTACAAGACCTGAGAGATTATACAAAGTGACAAAAGATGGCATATTGACAACCTATTCAAAACCCATCAAGGTTAACCTAAATATAGAGATTCAACAAACATAGAAGGTATATATCAAGGCTAATACAATACAATCTGGTAGGAGGATTCCAACAGTACAATTGACACATCAATCAAAGCAGGATGACCATTCCCCAATAGAACCTTAAAAACCTCTTGGGGTTATTTTTTTTTTTTTTTTTTTATAAGAGTTGCTCGGGGAGACATAGCAGGATAAGCATCAAGTATAAGAGATTAGGATGCCTAAGATAGAAGTGTTAGTATGGGTCCAGCCCACTTTAGTAACATAACAAACACCATGTTGTGATACAATATGTCCACCTGTACTTGTAGTAATCACATCAACAGATTAATAGGTTAGCACATTAGATCTCTGAATGAAAATGAACAGTAACCATAAAATTGTCATTAAAAGCAAACAAAAAACGTAATCAGGGTAACAAAGATTACACCTGTCCCTCATGACGTAAAACAATTTACATATGCAGCAACATTGGTGCTAAGACAGCTATTTAAAAGGAAAAACTAAATATAGGGGTCTCATCACTAACCGTAAGTTTCCAGCTCTTTGCTGTACGTATAGTTAAGATTTTCAGGTCACTCAATAACTTTATCTCTCAGGGAGGTATTAAATACCCACTAACAGAGTGTGCGACTTTTGAGTAGGACCAAGAGGTAGAAAGTGTGGTATGGCAGAACCTTACGCTAATATGCCTCTGTGCATGGGTCCTGGGATCTAAAAGATATCATCCAGCCCCCAGGTGCAAGACGGGATAATGATAGTTATAGCAAGCCTATTACCAATGAACTCAATAGTGTTTAATTACATGAAAGGCTAATCTTATTTAGCAGATCTGGTATTTATAGAGGGAGAGTATATATTCCTAACTTCACCACTCCTGGGATCAATAATATAAACAGCTTGTCACCTATGTATTCTAACAGGGTATAATGGCCTGCACTTGCACTTTATCATTATGGAATCTAGCAACCCGCTACACAGAACCTGCAAAATCCGTTATAGAAGTCAGCGGCATATGTAGGCATGAAGTCCGGCATCTCAACCAGGATTAGCTTACATGAAATTTAGAGAAGGTCTATGGGAAAGATGCCCAGTATAAAATTTAGTTTAGGGACTGCCGTATTGCTGCCAAGTCTGTCGGCATAGGAGGTGGCTTGTCTTTCCTATCCGATTCCCGTCTTAACCATCTGTGTCCCGAGCTTGAGGTGCGCCTTTACAGCCTGGGTGAGATGCCAGAAAGAGCAAGGTAGGTAATTTTGTCTGTGAGTAGGAGGGAGTTGACGCACTGCCATCCCGATTTGTAAAGCCATTGGAGTTATATTGAAGGCGACCTGAGAATAGGCGGAACTAGGAACATCAAAACACTTAAAGGTTTCCTGAGACCCGCGATCTGTGTGAGTAAAGTCTGCTCTTGTTTGACTTTTGAAGATCGTTTCAGGTAGTGTGGTCTCAGCGGTATTCACCCCAGTCTCACAAAGTGTCTCCATCTCAGCCGGTGTAAGGCTAAGAGTGCTTGGGGGATGCTGGGGCCCCAAGGCATCCCCCTCAGTAAAATTCACCTCAGCCGAGTCCGGAAACCTCACCTTCACGGGTCCGCATTTCACCTCCAGATCAATGTTGCTATTTGAAGTTGCAAAGAGTGTTTTTCTGTGATAGGTTAGGAGTTTTCTAATTTCAGCAAGTGTCAAGTGAGTGTCCATCATAACAACTTTGCTCCCACGAGGGAGATAAAATGGCCGCCACTTGTGAGGTTTTTGGGAAAGTCTCTCAGAGCTAGTACACAACTAGCACCCCAGCAGGCAATTCGAGCGTCCTCTAGATATTAGATGAGGTTTTAGAAAGGCAATCTACTGAAAATACATGCTAATAGTGGGTCAAAATCCAATCTTAGATCCTTATTGGCAAAAAAATGCTCCGGAGCTCTGAAAACTTGCAACCTCTCTTGTACGCTGTTGGCTCCGCCCCCCTCCTTCAGACCAATTTTGATCTCAAGAGTCTAAACAAATTCCTCAGAGACCCACAACTGCTGTCTGTCTGCAATCCACATCCCAGGAGTGGACAACTGGGAGGCGGACTTCCTGAGCAGGCAGATCTTTCACCCGGGGGAGTGGGAACTCCATCCGGAAGTGTTTTCAAACCTGACTCTCAAATGGGGTCAGCCAGAATTGGATCTCATGGCATCTCGGCAGAATGCCAAGCTTCTGAGGTACGGTCGAGGTTAAGGGACCCTCAGGCTGTACTGATTTAAGCCCTGGTGGTACCTTGGAATTTCAGTCTCGCATACCTATTTCCTCCGTTCGCTCTTCTACCTTGAGTAATTGCTCAAATCAAGCAGAAGAGGGAGTCAGTGATCCTCATTGCACCGGCGTGGCCTCGCAGGATTTGGTATGCAGACCTAGTGGACATGTCATCTCTTCCACCTTGGAGACTTCTGTTGAGAAAGGACCTTCTACTTCAAGGGCCCATCCTTCACCCAAATCTAGTTTCTCTGAAGCTGACTGCTTGGAGATTGAACGCTTAATTTTATCCAAGCGTGGATTTTTGGAATCGGTCATTGAGACTATGATTCAGGCTCGTAAACCTGTGACTAGAAAGATTTACCATAAGAGATGGCGTAAAAATATTATCTATATTGGTGTGAATCCAAGGGCTGCTCTTGGAATAGACAATTCTGTCCTTTCTCCAAGAGGGTTTGGAGAAGGGTTTATCGGCAAGTTCCCTAAAGGGTCAAATATCTGCCTTGTCTATTTTGTTATACAAACGTCTGGCGGACGTCCCAGACGTGCAATTGTTTTGTCAAGCCTTGGTCAGGATCAGGCCTGTGTTCAAGCCAGTTACTCCTCCCTGGAGTCTTAATTTAGTTCTTAAGGTTCTTCAAGGGGCTCCGTTTGAGCCTATGCATTCTTTAGATATTAAGTTGTTATCTTGGAAAGTGCATTAAAATTCTATTTACAGGCGACTAAGGATTTTCGTCAGTCTTCTGCTCTGTTTGTGTTTTTCTCTGGGAAACGTAAGGGGCAGAAAGCTACGGCTACTTCTCTTTCTTTGTGGCTGAAGATTATCATTCGCTTTGACTATGAAACTGCTGGACAGCCGCCTCCTGAGAGAGTTACGGCTCAATCTACGAGGTCTGTTTCCTCAGCCACACTCCTAGAACTGGTAATAGATGGTGGTGGTGTAGGTATTTTACTTTCCTCTCATTACACCTTTTAACAAATATCTCTTCCCTTACATTTTCATCAATCGAAACCCACATGATTCTCTTATTCTCTCCCCTCTCTATACGTGTTGCAGTCATATACTGGCTCCTCAACTCAATTTCTAGATCACTTGGCTGCCTGGCTACCTTATTTTCTTTCCTCAGACACCCCTGCCTTCATTCTTGGCGACTTCAAAATCCCACTTGACAATCCCATTGCCTCCTCTGCAAAATAACTTCTGCAACTCACTTCCTCTTTCGGTTTATCACAATGGACTGGCTCTCCCACTCACAAAGACGGTCACTCCCTTGACCTGATCTTTAGCTATCGATGCACTATTTCAAACTTCACAAACTCCCCTTGTCCTCTTTCTGACCACCATCTTCTCACTTGCAACATATCATCCCTCCCTACAACTCTCCCTCCTTCTACTCCTCACACCAAACTTCACAGACGCATAATGTCATTAGATCAGCAACAGCTTGCTAATTCCCTTGAACATCTCCTCTCATCCATCTCCTCCTTTACCTTCCCTGACCAATCTATCTGCCACTATAATTCCACCCTTATATCCCTCCTTGACAATCTGGTCCCTCTTACTATAGCTCGGAAATCACACTCATCCTTAGCCCTGGCATACTCCTCTGACATTGTACCTACGCAGATGTTCCCGTACTGCTGAGCGGCACTGGAGAAAATTTTGGAGTTCAGCTGATTTTCTTCATTACAAATTTATCTTGAATTCTTACTATTCTGCCCTTCATCTCTATAAGCAATATTACTTCTCTACTATTATCTCTACTCTTTCTTCAAACCCAAAACGTCTGTTCTCCACTTTCAATACTCTTCTCCGCCCACCCCCACCTCCTAATACAACTTCTCTGTCAGTTCAAGACTTTGACAGCCACTTCAATAACAAAATCGACTCCGTCAGAAACAAAATCATCTCTCAACATACTTCCATTCTCTCACCCCCTCAAACACTCGCAATCAACCACAACCCACATAGCCATAAACTTAGCTCTTTCTCCCCTGTTACTGAGGAAGACGTTTATGCACTTACACTGCGCTCTTACCTCACTTCCTGTCCCCTTGCCCCTATCCCCTCACAGCTACTCCCCTCCCTCTCTTCTACCCTTAACCCTATTCTCACACACATTTTCAACCTCTCCCTCAGCACCGGTATATTTCCCTCATCTCTGAAACATTCACTGGTCACACCTATCCTCAAAAAAACCTTCTCTTGATCCAACCTCCCCATCCAAATACCACCCTATTTCCCTACTCCCTCTTGCCTCAAAGCTTCTTGAAAAGCTAGTATATGCACGCCTATCCCACTTCCTTGCATTAAACTCCCTCCTTGACCCACTGCAATCTGGATTTAGTCCCCATCACGCCAGAGTTAGCAATCGTTAAGGTTAACAACGACCTACTTACAGGAAAATCCAAAGGCTACTTCTCTCTAATTATCCTCTTTAATCTGTCCGCAGCCTTTGATACTGTTGACCACCCACCTTTGCTCCAAACCCTCCAATCCTTCGGCATTTTTGACACAGCCCTCTTGTGGTTCTCTTCCTACCTGTCATACCGTACCGTTTAGTGTAGCCTTCTCTGGGACCTCCTCTGCCCTGTCACCACTTTCTTTCAGGGTACTGCAAGGCTCTGTCCTCTGTCCCCTTCTCTTCTCAATCTACACATCATCATTAGGTTCCCTAATAAAGTCCCACGGTTCCAATATCATTTGTATGCCAACGACACCCAAATCTACTTCTCTGACCAGACCTATCTCCTTCCTTGCTAACCATTGTCACTAATGTCTTTCTCATATCTCTTCCTGGATGTCCTCTCACTACCTCAAGCTAAATCTCTCCAAAACTGAGCTCCTTATTTTCCTCCCTATTTCCAAAATCTCCACCCCAATCTCTCTATAACTGTCAAGAACTCCATCACTACCCCTACCCCGCATGCCCGATGTCTTAGGCTCACATTTGACTCAGATCTTTCTTTCACGCCTCACATTCAGTCCTTTGCTATATCCTGCTGATTCCACCTTAAAAACATCTCTAAAATTACACATTTTCTTACACAAGACACAACTAAGATTTTAATCCACTCTCTCATCCTTTCCCGCCTTGATTACTGTGACTCTGTCCTCTCTGGTCTCCCCAGCTACCACCTAGCTCCTTTACAATCCATATTGAATGCCTCTGCCAGACTCATCTTTCTTACACGTCGCTCTTCATCTGCTGCACCTCTCTGCCAATCCCTTCACTGGCTTCCTCTTGCCTCTAGGATTAAACGCAAAATTCTCACTCTGACATACAAAGTCCTCAACTGCACTGCTCCCCCCTATATCTCAGACCTTGTCTCCAGAGAATCTCCCTCCCGTCCCCTTCGCTCTGCTCATGACCTCCTACTCTCCTCCTCTCTTGTTACCTCCTCACACTCCAGTTTACAGGACTTCTCCAGACTAACTTCCATCTTGTGGAACTCTCTGCCTCGCTCCACAAGACTCTCCCCTACCTTTGAAAGCTTAAAGCACTCCCAAAGACTCTACTGTTCAGGGATGCATACATCCTACACTAACCTTTCTTTATACCAGTTCCTCTCCTCCATTGCTATCCCCCTTGATCCCCCTTAGCATGTAAGCCTTAGAGTCCAGCCGTTTGTAAATCACCTTCTTAAGAACTGACTACAACAGTGCGACTCTTGGCAGGGCTCTCTACCCGTTTGATACCTATAAATATTTTTTTGTACTCCGCCTATGTTAATAGCTCTGCAGAATCTGTTGGCGTTCTACAAATAACCGATAATAATAATAATTTTCCCCCCAGTAAATCACAATCTTTTATGCCTGCATCTTTACATGGGGTTTTGTGTTCTAAATTGCAAATAGTGTATATTTATTCAAAACTACTAATACCTTTCTGATAACTGTACTGTATTATCTTTCTGATGGTACTATGTATACAATGGTAGCAAAAATTATATAAAACTACATATAGGTTGCATATATAAGCTGTATTATGACATGTAAATATTGCTTAAAAGAACAAAAAAACCCAAATTTTTCTTTCATGATTCAGATAGAACATACAATTTTAAACGAACTTCCAATTTAATCCATTGTCAATTTTGCTTCGTTCTTGTGATAGCAATTGTAGGAGCAGCAATGCAATACTGGGAGCTAGCTGAACACATCAGTAAGCCAGTAACAGAGGCTTAATAAATACCTTCTCTTAATATTCATCTATTAGGTGTTGAGTGTGAACATAATTATTCATATATTTCCTTCCATAAGGCAGGGAGAGTCCACATCTTCATTCCTTACTGTTGGGAAATGCAACACCTGTCCACCAGGAGGAGGCAAAGACACCCCAGCCAAAGGCTTAAATATCCCTCCCACTTCCCCTATCCCCCAGTTATTCTTTGCCTTTCGTCACTATAGGAGGTGGCAGAGAATCGTCAGAAGATTTGGATAGTCCTGTAATGGGTATGTTCCCTTCAAGAAAGGACTGGTGTTTTAAGTAATCATGTCAACCACTCAGTGAGAGTATTGATAAACGTTAGAGTCTGGAGATGCAGGGAAAGTTTTTCTGCGAACCCAACCAGACCGTCGCCTAACAGCTTCAGAGCAATCAGTGTTGACGAGTTTCACTGCTTATCTAAATTATGGAGAGAGTGTGTGCAGAGCAAAATAGTACACATAAAACAAACAACAGCGCAATATAGATGGAAGTATATAGGAATAATAGGGAATACTGCTGCCACTATAATCTCAAAAAATACACTTCATACCTGCAGGTGAAAAAATTGCGTTGGAAAAAATGCAAGCTGATCCTTAGAAGATATTGTAACAATGTCTCTATAGAGACCGCAAGGCTTCCACAGCGTTTAATTGTTTAACTCTAAAGAGTAGTATCCCAGAAAAAATATAGGTACAGTACCTGGCTTCCAGAATTGAATAGGGGCGAGCGTAACACAAATTTTATCCGATAACTTAGCCTCTGTTTTCCTTTTCTCTGCGGTTTAGGTCACGTGTGCGTAAGGCATCACGATACTACGATTGTATTGGTGGATACTTGTTTTTCGAAATCTCAACTGTTCCACTTTCACAAGTGTAGCGATATTGACGATTTCGGCATCCGCTCTTTAGTGCAATAAAGCACGCAGGATGAATCTTTAAAGACTTGTCATTAGCGCTTTTCAGCACATAATATCTGTCTTTAAAGACTTGTCTTTTGGGTATAATTTTGCAAGAAGTGAAAACCGCTAGGCCTTCCATAGGTTTAAGAGAACACTTATCAGGCTGTTATAAGTGACTCAAATCTGCATTAACTGCACAGCATCAACGCGTTTCTCCCTGCATGAGGGCTTTTTCAAGATGACTTGGTAGCAGTTCAATGCATCCTTAAATTTGCTTCAAATGTTTCTAATTGGTTGTAACTTTAATTAAGTTTTACGGTGGTATTGGCAATAGTCCATACATTTTTAAAGGTGTTATTGGCAAATTTACAGAATATATGAACCTTCTAAATCATTATTATATAAAATAACTATCTAAAATATATACAAAGTATGAAGTAATACAATTAGTGCAATTAATAAAATACAACATTTAAAATAACTTGCAAAAGGACCCATTAAAATCTTAAGCAAATCCTACTACTAAAAATATTCTGATACAAAGCTAGTCTAAAAGAAAAGGCGAGATATTGAGCTCAGAATTCAGACCTGCGGGGAATAAGGTATTACATTTATAAATATATTCTGCTTCTTTTAAGAGCAAGTATTTACCTATGTTTTCTCCTCTCCAATTCAATTTAACATTATGTATGCCCAATATTTAATGTCACTTGTCCTACCCCCATGGAAATCTTTAAAATGTTTATAGAGTTGTGTATCATCTGACTTCTTCTCAATACTTAAGAGATGCTCCCTAATCCTATCCCTCAACATTCTTTTTGTTTCTCCAATATAAATTAAGTTACATGTACAGTGCAGTACATAAATGACTCCCTTGGTTGAGCACCTAATCAGATCTTTAATTATCGATTCCTCTCCTGTCTCCACTTAAGTCCATGTCAGAGCGTCACTGCAAGGCTGTCACACTTGAGAGGCTGTGCCTGTTCCACAGCATGGATCCTGGAGGGTAAGACCGTTTTATATATACACTTTTGCTAACAGGGTCGCAGTGTGGCTGTCAGGGTTTTTTCCTGTTTTGTTTGCCATGTGCTGCTGGCAGCCATTTTACTCGCCTCTCTTGCTGACTCTGGTGCATACTGTGTGATGCTGCTCAATTCCTGCACTTCCTTTTATGGCCATACTGGTGTACATCATCAGTGTGAGACAGGATGCAGTCCCAGAATTGTGATGTCATCACTTATTATTTAAAGGGCCTCTGTTCAGTATGCTTTGCCCTTGCGTTGTCTCAGACCTGTTTGTGAGAGCTCCTGTGTATTACCTGGCTGTCTGACGTCCCTCCTGGTTCCTGATCCCTGGCTTGTTCCTGACTCTGCTGTTCTCCTTGTTCCTGATTCCAGCTCGTCTGACTACTCACTTTGGCTCCTGACTCGTCTCGTCTGACTACCAGCTCTGGTTTTGATTCCTGTTTGACTTGTGGACTTTTTATTATTTTTTGCTATTAATAAAGGTGTGATTATTTTTGCACTTCTCGTCTCAGTCTGATTCCTGGCACCCTGACATTATGCAAGGGCCATGAATCCTGATGGTGCTAATAATCCACCTTTACCTGCCTTAATTTCCAGGATGGATGAACAGGATCACCGCTTGGATCAATTTGCACTAGCCCTGCAAACCCTGCTGACTCGCACTGCACATTTGGACCAAAGTGTCCCGCAAGTTATGGTTGCTCCTGTTTCCGCTGCTGCACCTAGTCCTACCAGGAACATGTCCGGTTCTGCACCTCTACCTCAGTGTTATGGAGGCGATCCTAATCAGTGCAGAGGGTTTTTGAACCAGGTGGGCATTTACTTTGAGATGTTACCTCAGGCTTTTCCCTCTGACAGAGCTAATGTGGGATTTCTCATCTCATAACTCTCTGACACAGCTCTTGCCTGGGCTAATCCCTTGTGGGAGACTAATAAACCTGTGATTTCAAATTACCGTGAATTTGTGGCCTCCTTTCGAAGGGTATTTGATGTTCCGGCTCGCTCTTCCTCTGCTGCTAAACGACTCATGTCCATTCAGCAAGGTACAAGATCTGTTGCTCAGTATGCCATTGAGTTCCGTACGCTTGCCGCAGAGGTAGGTTGGAACAATGAAGCCCTTGTTGCCACCTTCTTTCATGGGCAGGATGGAGTCTCAGAATTGTGATGTTATCACTTATTATTTAAAGGGCCTCTGTTCAGTATGCTTTGCCCTTGCGTTGTCTCAGACCTGTTTGTGAGAGCTCCTGTGTATTACCTGGCTGTCTGACATCCCTCCTGGTTCCTGATCCCTGGCTTGTTCCTGACTCTGCTGTTCTCCTTGTTCCTGATTCCGGCTCGCCTGACTACTCGCTTTGGCTCCTGACTCGGCTCGTCTGACTACCAGCTCTGGTTTTGATTCTTGGCTTGTTATTTGACTTGTGGACTTTTTATTATTTTTTGCTAATAATAAAGGTGTGATTATTTTTACACTTCTCGTCTCAGTCTGATTCCTGGCACCCTGACAGTGACTACTTTATGCCTCGATAGGTTAAAGGGTTAATATCTCCTTCAGGGAGATTATTTGAACAGCAAGGGGTTATTTATAACTGCTTTAATGTGAGAGTTTTGGGCTCATAGACTGTGTGCTTTTGGCTTGGAACAAACAGGTTTTCTGATGCCCTATCAGTACCATGGAGGTTCAGACTCATGTATCTTTTTCCTCCATTACCGCTTCTTCCTCGTGTGGAGGCTCAAATCAAGCAGGAGCGAGCATCAGTGATTCTGATTGCTCCATCGTGGCCGCAAAGGAAGTGGTTTGCGGATTTGGTGGGGATGTCCTCATCTCCTCAGTGGAGGTTACCTTGTTGCAGAGATCTGCTGATACAGGGTCCCTTCGTTCATCAAAATCTAGATTCTCTGAGGCTGACTGCGTGGTGATTGAACGCTTAGTCTTAGCCAAGAGAGGGTTTTCTGACAGTGTTATCGACACTCTGGTTCAAGCTCGTAAGCCAGTTACTCGTCGTATCTACCATAATGTGTGGAGGACTTACTTGTACTGGTCTGAAGAGCGTGGCTTTTCCTAGCATAAACTTAAGGTTGCCAGAATTTTATCCTTTCTCCAGGATAGACTGGAGAAGGGTCTATCTGCTAGTTTACTGAAGGGACAGATATCGGCCCTGTCGGTGTTACTGCACAAAAGATTGGCTGAGCTTCCAGATGTGCAGTCCTTTAAGGCTCTGACTAGAATCAGACCTGTGTTGTGATCTGGGGCTCTGCCTTGGAGCCTCAATCTTGTTCTTAGTGTTTTACAGCAGGCTCGGTTTGAGCCTATGTATACTGTTGACATTAAATTGTTATCTTGGAAGGTTCTTTTTTTGTTGACTTTTGCCTCTGCGCGCAGAGTTTCTGATATTTCTGCCTTGCAATGTGACCCCCTTATCTTGTTTTCCATGCTAAGGCGCTTTTACATACTAAATTAGGGTTCCTTCATAAAGTGGTGTTGGATTGTAACATTAATAAAAAAAAATTGTTGTTCCTTCTTTGTGTCCTAATCCTTCTTCATCGAAGGGACGATTGCTTCACAATCTAGATGTGGTTTGTGCCTTGAAGTTCTATCTTTAGGCTACTAAGGAATTCAGACAATCTTCCTCTTTGTTTGTCATCTATACGGGGAAGCGTAAGGGGCAGAAGGCTGCTATGACTTCCCTATCTTTCTGGTTGAGGAGTATCATCCGCTTAGCTTATGAGACAGCGGGACGACAGGCTCCTGAGAGGATAACGGCTTATTCCACTAGATCAGTGGCTTCCTCCTGGGCTTTTAAGAACAAAGCCTCTATGGATCAGATTTGTAAGGCGGCTACCTGGTCCTCCTTACACACTTTTACTAAATTTTACAAGTTTGATGTGTTTGCTTCGGCTGAAACAGCTTTCGGGAGAAAAGTTTTGCAGGCTGTGTTGCTCTCATAATAGGATCCGCCTCTTTTTTCTGTTCCCTCCCGTTATTCCTTCAGTGTTCTCTGGAGCTTGGGTATAGTTTTCCAAACAGCAAGGTATGAGGTTGTGGACTCTCCCTGCCTTATGGAAGGAAAACATAATTTATGCTTAACAGATAAATTCCTTTCCTTCCTGGCAGGGAGAGTCCCAGACCCCCCCCCCCCACTCCAATTTATTTTTGTTGTGCAGCTCCCTTTTTATATTATTTCTTATGGCACCTTTATACCCTGATGTTTCTCCTACTTTTCCTTGTTGCCTCTGCAGAATGACTGGGGGATAGGGGAAGTGGGAGGGATATTTAAGCCTTTGGCTGGGGTGTCTTTGCCTTCTTCTGGTGGCCAGGTGTTGTATTTCCCAACAGTAAGTAATGAAGTCGTGGACTCTCCCTGCAAGGAAGGAAAGGATTTTGTCTGTTAAGCATAAATTATGTTTTTCTGAACCTGGCTTGGGAAGCAATTTATTACTGACTTGTAAGATATTACTGTGAGAAATAATATTTTTAAGAATTACTTAAATTAACTTAATTGAGTTCTATATATGGCTTTAATTATGCTATCATATTAACGTCAGTTTATTTCTTTAATTAAGGTGCATGCAGTTAAAGAACGCCATTGAAAAAAACAGGGAAGCACTTCTCAAATTAAACAAAGTAAGTGATTTGACAGATTATCCATAAATGTATTGTCTTAAAGGGGCAGTAAACACCTTATAATTACAATAAGGGCTAGATTTATTAAGCCCCTATGGCAGCAAGTTCTCTCAAGAACTTGCTCGCCGTCATTTATCAAGCAGCGGTCACCAGACCGCTGCTTCCTTAGCCTCTTCGCCACCTCTAATCTGGCGGAATTCAATCTCCTCGGTCTAGTCAGATCGAGGAGATTGACAGCTGTGATTGGCTGTGCGCGGGCAGGAGGCGGGATTGCACGCGAGAGCGCAAAATTGCGCTCATGTGCATTCCCGAATACCTGCGGGTATTTTCGCCCCGCCACAGGTGAGCTGAGGCGTACAGGGGCGCATGTACGCGCCCCTGTATGCCTCAGCTTTAATAAATCTAGCCCTAAATGTATTCTGTCTTGCAATGAATGAGATTATTTACTCCTTATTTGGAGATGTCAATAAGGATGTTTTACTGTAGCAGACACAACTAGCCACTGTCATTTTGTTAGAAAAATTGCCTTTGTTTTGTAATTTAATGTCTGTCATGCGCACTTTCAATCCTCAGAATTGGAAAGCTCTTAATTTTCAGAATTAAGTTACAGGAAAGTGGATTCCTCTGCTTCTAAAAGAGATAGGGTATCATTTATAAAAATCCTAGTAGAGTGAGTGCTGCTTTACATGATAGTAAACAAATTGTCATCAGCGTGTAGACGTGTTTAGGAAAAATAAATCTGGATACCTATTAACGCTAGATGCGAAAATTAAATATTTGCTCACATTTTTCTTTGATATTTCAACAGTTTTTTCCCCTCAAAGCTTTGTATCCTTTGGTTTATTTATAATAAAGGTGTGAGAACTATGGAGCCTAAATACATATTTTCTAGTATTCATTTACTATGTCATTTGTCAGGTATAGTACAGTGTTCATTCAGTTTATTTGTCATAATAAAATATTTGGTTTCTTATAAAGTGAATTGATTGCTAAAATGATTTACAATTTTACTCTTATTTAAAAGGGACACTGTTTTATATGGTCAGCTTCTTGAGAGCAGTAGGCTGTGGTTTAAATGAGCAAAACCAGCTATTTTAAAATAGGGATAGGAAAGTAAAAATGAAGCTTGCATGATTCAGATATAGCAGGTCATTTTAAGACACTTCTAAATTCACTTCTATTTTCAAATGTGCTTTGTTCCCTTGGAATCCCTTATTGAAAATGAAAGGGACATAAAACAGGTTGAGATCTGTGCATATCCTAAAAGGGATAATTAATTAAAAATAGTTTGCATAAAAAAATGTTTTAAAAATTGCTGGCAAGTATTTTAAAATCATTTTCAAAAATAAGGAAAATTAATTACATAGCTAAGCTGCCTGGAGAAGCCAGCTCCACCCCCCTTATCAGGCATTGTATTTCAACTGAGTTCACAGCTTCTATGCATGCTCCAGCAGATAATCCCTATGCATTTTTGCATTCTACCAAATCCAATAATAGATATAGATACAGCCATAGAAGGAATTGTGTGGGGGGAGTTAGAGCTTTACAATTCAGAAACTAAAAAGAAAGGGTTAATGGTGAGGCACTGCAGTATAAATTTGCAGGTAAAGTAATAAAAGTACATATTATTATATTTTGTCTCTATCCCAACTTGTTTTATGTCCCTTTAATACACACATATCCTACACTAGTGGGAGCTAGCTGCTGATTGGTTCCTGCACACATTTGTCTCCTGTGATTGGCTAACTAGATGTGTTCATCTAGCTGCCGGTAGTGCAATTATGTTCCTTCAGCAAAGGATAACAAGAGAATGAAGTAAATTTGATAATAGAAGTATATTGGAAAGTTGTTTCAAATTGTATGTTGTATCCAAATCAAGAACATGTTGTAGTTTCTTATCCCTTTAATCTTCTTGGTGCTCTCTTTATCTTTTATTTTGCAGACAGATGAACCTGCCCCCGTAGGGAACTATGAACAAAAGAAGCAAGATGAAGAAAGAAGATTAGTAAAGATGTCTCGTAGGTTGCAGACACTAGCAGAAACCCTTGCAAATGTAGATGAAAGTGTCAAGTAAGATCATTAATAACATTTTTTCTTTTTATTGTATTTTAAAAGTGGTGAAATTTGTACAGCAGTTTGCTTACTATAATATTAAGTGATATACATTATTTTTGTATTGCAAACAACATCTTGTAATTATCTCAAACATTTTGGGCTCCATGTACGAAGCAGCGAAACCTGCTCCGGAGCCTTTGCGGGGCAGGTTCGCATATGCGAGCCTGCTTTCCGCAATGTAAGAAGCAGCGGTCATTAGACCGCTGCTTCTTACACCCTACGCCACCTTTGAGGTGGCGAGGGAAAATCACTGAGAGCTTGCTCTTTTCGGTGATTGACAGCCCCTTCAGTCGCGTGATTGGTCGCGCGAATGAAGGGGCGGGCATTACATACTCCAATGAGTGTGTAATGATACATACGGGCAAGCGGATCAACAGATCCGCTGCCCGTGTGTAGCAAAGGCGGGCGGACAGCTTCGCGAGTTGAGAAGCTGTCCGCCCGCTGCTTAGTACATGGAGCCCTTTGTTGCAATGGTTAAATAGCTTTACAGAATGTCTTTAAGTATTCCTTTTCTCTCTCTCAAAATTATGTGTACAAATGTTAAATGTTGAAAAGAGTGGATCTTATTCTGCTAAAACAAATATTATAGCTTATAGAAGTAGTGTCATAAAGGATGATGGGAATATACTAGTAGAACTCTTAAAGGGACATTCTAGTAGAGAAATAATGTGCTCCATTTTGTTGAAGCATATTAGTTTCTCTTGTAAGGTGTATCCAGTCCACGGATCATCCATTACTTGTGGGATATTCTCCTTCCCAACAGGAAGTTGCAAGAGGATCACCCACAGCAGAGCTGCTATATAGCTCCTCCCCTAACTGCCATATCCAGTCATTCTCTTGCAACTCTCAACAAGCATGGAGGTAGTAAGAGGAAAGTGGTGAAATGTAGCTGTTATCTTGCTTCAGTCAAGAGTTTGTTACTTTTAAATGGTACCAGAGTTGTACTATTTTGTCCCAGGCAGTAAAATAGAAGAATCTGCCTGTGATTTCTATGATCTTAGCAGGTTGTAACTAAGATCCATTGCTGTTCTCACACATGACTGAAGAGAGAGGTAACTTCAGCGGGGGAATGGCGTGCAGGTTATCCTGCTATGAGGTATGTGCAGTTATTTTCTAGAAGATGTGAATGCTAGAAAAATGCTGCTGATACCAAATTTATGTAAGGTAAGCCTGAATACAGTGATTTAATAGCGACTGGTATCATGCTTACTTTCTGAGGTAATACTCTTTTATATTTACAATATAAAATGTTTGCTGGCATGTTTAAACGTTTTTATATATACTTTGGTGATTGGGGCCTAGTTTTTTCCACATGGCTGGCTTAAATTTGCCTAGAAACAGTTTCCTGAGGCTTTCCACTGTGTTACTATGAGTGGGAGGGGCCAAATTTAGCGCTTTTTTGCGCAGTAAATTTTACAGACTGAGACATCCAGCTTCCTCCAGGAGTCCCCTGAATGCTATAGGACATCTCTAAAGGGCTCTTAGGCTTTCCAAAATCGTTTGTTGGGGAAGGTAGGCCCACAGCAAGGCTGTGGCAGTTTGGTGTGACTGTTAAAAAACGTCTATATCCTTTTTTGAACTAAGGGGTTAATCATCCATTTGCAAGTGGGTGCAATGCTCTGTTAACTTATTATACACACTGTAAAAATTTCGTTTGATTTACTGCCTTTTTTCACTGTTTTTCAAATTCTGACTAAATTTGTTTCTCTTAAAGGCACAGTACCGTTTCTTATATTTGCTTGTTAACTTGATTTAAAGTGTTTTCCAAGCTTGCTAGTCTCATTGCTAGTCTGTACAAACATGTCTGACATAGAGGAAACTCCTTGTTCATTATGTTTAAAAGCCATGATGGAACCCCCTCTTAGAATGTGTACCAAATGTACTGATTTCACTTTAAACAATAAAGATCATATTCTGTCTTTTAAAAAATTTATCACCAGAGGAATCTGACAAGGGGGGAAGTTATGCCAACTAACTCTCCCCACGTGTCAGATCCTTTGACTCCCGCTCAAGGGACTCACGCTCAAATGGCGCCAAGTACATCTAGGGCGCCCATAGCGTTTACTTTACAAGACATGGCGGCAGTCATGGATAATACACTGTCAGCGGTATTAGCCAGACTTCCTGAATTTAGAGGAAAGCGAGATAGCTCTGGAGTTAGACGAAATACAGAGCATACTGACGCTTTAAGAGCTATGTCTGATACTGCCTCACAATATGCAGAAGCTGAAGAAGGTGAGCTTCTTTCTGTGGGTGATGTTTCTGACTCAGGGAAGATGATGTAACCTGATTCTGATATTTCTACATTTAAATTTAAGCTTGAACACCTCCGTGTGTTACTCAGGGAGGTTTTAGCTGCTCTGAATGACTGTGATACAATTGCAGTGCCAGAGAAATTGTGTAGACTGGATAAATACTATACAGTGCCGGTGTGCACTGATGTTTTTCCAATACCTAAAAGGTTTACAGAAATTTTTACTAAGGAATGGGATAGACCAGGTGTGTCATTTTCTTCCCCTCCTATTTTTAGAAAAATGTTTCCAATAGACGCCACCACACGGGACTTATGGCAGACAGTTCCTAAGGTGGAGGGAGCAGTTTCTACTCTAGCAAAGCGTACTACTATCCCTGTCGAGGACAGTTGTGCTTTTTTAGATCCAATGGATAAAAAGTTAGAGGGTTACCTTAAGAAAATATTTATTCAACAAGGTTTTATCCTACAGCCCCTTGCATGCATTGCTCGTGTCACTGCTGCTGCGGCGTTCTGGTTTGAGTTTCTGGAAGAGGCTTTACAGGTAGCGACTCCATTGGATGACATACTTGACAAGCTTAGAGCCCTTAAGCTAGCCAATTCTTTTGTTTCTGATGCCATTGTTCATTTGACTAAACTAACGGCTAAGAATTCTGGTTTTGCTATCCAGGCACGCAGAGCGCTATGGCTTAAATCATGGTCAGCTGATGTTACTTCAAAGTCTAAGCTGCTTAACATTCCCTTCAAGGGGCAGACCCTATTCGGGCCTGGTTTGAAGGAGATTATTGCTGATATCACTGGAGGAAAAGGTTATGCCCTTCCTCAGGACAGGTCCAAATCAAGGGCCAAACAGTCTAATTTTCGTGCCTTTCGAAACTTCAAGGCAAGTGCGGCATCAACTTCCTCTAATACAAAACAAGAGGGAACTTTTGCTCAGTCTAAGACGGTCTGGAGACCTAACCAGACCTGGAACAAAGGTAAGCAGGCCAAAAAGCCTGCTGCTGCCTCTAAGACAGCATGAAGGAACGGCCCCCTATCCGGTAACGGATCTAGTAGGGGGCAGACTTTTGCTCTTCGCCCAGGCGTGGGCAAGAGATGTCCAGGATCCCTGGGCGTTGGAAATTATATCCCAGGGATATCTTCTGGACTTCAAGGCTTCATACCCAAATGGGAGATTTCACCTTTCACAATTATCTGCAAACCAGATAAAGAGAGAGGCATTCTTACACTGTGTACAAGACCTCCTAGTTATGGGAGTGATCCATCCAGTTCCAAAGGAGGAACAGGGACAGGGATTTTACTCAAATCTGTTTGTGGTTCCCAAAAAAGAGGGAACCTTCAGACCAATTTTGGATCTAAAGATCTTAAACAAATTCCTCAGAGTTCCATCATTCAAGATGGAGACTATTCGTACCATCCTACCTATGATCCAGGAGGGTCAATACATGACTACAGTGGATTTAAATGTGGATGCTTAGCTTCACATTCCGATACACAAAGATCATCATCGGTTTCTCAGGTTTGCTTTCCTAGACAGGCATTACCAGTTTGTAGCTCTTCCCTTTGGGTTAGCTACAGCCCCAAGAATTTTTTACGAAGGTTCTGGGGTCGTTTCTGGCGGTCCTAAGGCCGCGGGGCATAGCAGTGGCCCCTTATTTAGATGACATCCTGATTCAGGCGTCAAACTTCCAAATTGCCAAGTCTCATACGGACATAGTGTTGGCATTTCTGAGGTTGAATGGGTGGAAGGTGAACGAGGAAAAGATTTCTCTATCCCCCCTCACAAGAGTTTCCTTCCTAGGGACTCTGATAGATTCTGTAGAAATGAAAATTTACCTGATGGAGTCCAGGTTATCAAAACTTCTAAATTCCTGCCGTGTTCTTTATTCCATTCCTCGCCCTTCGGTGGCTCAGTGCATGGAAGTAATCGGCTTAATGGTTGCAGCAATGGACATAGTACTGTTTGCACGCCTACATCTCAGACCGCTGCAACTATGCATGCTCAGTCAGTGGAATGGGGATTACACAGATTTGTCCCCTCTACTAAATCTGGATCAAGAGACCAGGGATTCTCTTCTCTGATGGCTATCTCGGGTCCATCTGTCCATAGGTATGACCTTTCGCAGGCCAGATTGGACAATTATAACGACAGATGCCAGCCTTCTAGGTTGGGGTGCAATCTGGAACTCCCTGAAGGCTCAGGGATCGTGGACTCAGGAGGAGTCACTCCTTCCAATAAATATTCTGGAACTGAGAGCGATATTCAATGCTCTTCAGGCTTGGCCTCAGTAAGCAACTCTGAGGTTCATCAGATTTCAGTCGGACAACATCACGACTGTGGCTTACATCAACCATCAAGGGGGGAACAAGGAGTTCCCTAGCGATGTTAGAAGTCTCAAAGATAATTCGATGGGCAGAGATTCACTCTTGCCACCTATCAGCTATCCATATCCCAGGTGTAGAGAACTGGGAGGCGGATTTTCTAAGTCGACAGACTTTTCATCCGGGGGAGTGGGAGCTCCATCCGGAGGTGTTTGCACAATTGATTCATCGTTGGGGCAAACCAGAACTGGATCTCATGGCGTCTCGCCAGAACGCCAAGCTTCCTTGTTACGGATCCAGGTCCAGGGACCCCAAAGGCAACGCTGATAGATGCTCTAGAAGCGCCTTGGTCCTTCAACCTGGCTTATGTGTTTCCACCGTTTCCTCTGCTCCCTCGTCTGATTGCCAAAATCAAGCAGGAGAGAGCATCGGTGATCTTGATAGCGCCTGCGTGGCCACGCAGGACTTGGTATGCAGATCTGGTGGACATGTCATCCTTTCCACCATGGACTCTGCCGCTGAGTCAGGACCTTCTACTTCAAGGTCCTTTCAACCATCCAAATCTAATTTCTCTGAGGCTGACTGCCTGGAGATTGAACGCTTGATGTTATCAAAGCGTGGCTTCTCCGAATCAGTCATTGATACCTTAATACAGGCACGAAAGCCTTTCACCAGGAAAATTTACCATAAGATATGGCGTAAATATCTTTATTGGTGTGAATCCAAGGGTTACTCATGGAGTAAGGTCAGGATTCCCAGGATATTATCCTTTCTCCAAGAAGGATTGGAAAAAGGATTGTCAGCTAGTTCTTTAAAGGGACAGATTTCTGCTCTGTCTATTCTTTTGCACAAGTGTCTGGCGGATGTTCCAGACGTTCAGGCATTTTGTCAGGCTTTAGTTAGAATCAAGCCTGTGTTTAAACCTGTTGCTCTGCCATGGACCTTAAATCTGGTTCTTAAGGTTCTTCAAGGAGTTCCGTTTGAACCTCTTCATTCCATAGATATCAAACTTTTATCTTGGAAAGTTCGTTTTTTGGAAGCTATTTCCTCGGCTCGCAGAGTTTCCGAGTTATCTGCCTTACAATGTGATTCTCCTTATCTGATCTTCCATGCAGATAAGGTAGTTCTGCATACCAAACCTGGGTTTTTACCTAAGGTGGTATCTAATAAGAATATCAATCAAGAGATTGTTGTTCCATCTTTGTTTCCTAATCCTTCTTCAAAGAAGGAACGTCTATTACACAATCTGGACGTGGTTCGTGCTTTAAAGTTTTACTTACAAGCTACTAAAGATTTTCGTCAAACATCTGCTTTGTTTGTTGTCTACTCTGGACAGAGGAGAGGTCAAAAGGCTTCGGCAACCTCTCTTTCTTTTTGGCTAAAAAGCATAATCCGCTTAGCCTCCAGAAACGATTACAGCTCATTCTACTAGAGCTGTGGCTTCCACATGGGCCTTTAAAAATGAGGCTTCAGATTTGCAAGGCGGCGACTTGGTCTTCGCCTCATACTTTTTCAAAATTCTACAAATTTGATACTTTTGCTTCTTTGGAGGCTATTTTTGGGAGAAAGGTTTTACAGGCAGTGGTACCTTCCGTTTAAGTACCTGCCTTGTCCCTCCCTTCATCCGTGTACTTTAGCTTTGGTATTGGTATCCCACAAGTAATGGATGATCCGTGGACTGGATACACCTTACAAGGGAAAACATAATTTATGCTTACCTGATAAATTTATTTCTCTTGTGGTGTATCCAGTCCACGGCCCGCCCTGTCATTTTAAGGCAGGTATTTTTTAATTTTAAACTACAGTCACCACTGCACCCTATGGTTTCTCCTTTCTCTGCTTGTTTTCGGTCGAATGACTGGATATGGCAGTTAGGGGAGGAGCTATATAGCAGCTCTGCTGTGGGTGATCCTCTTGCAACTTTCTGTTGGGAAGGAGAATATCCCACAAGTAATGGATGATCCGTGGACTGGATACACCACAAGAGAAATAAATTTATCATGTAAGCATAAATTATGTTTTTAACAAATTTTCTTTCTTTAAAGGGACACTGAACCTAATTTTTCTCCTGTTAAGTGTAGTCAGTCCACGGGTCATCCATTACTTATGGGATTATATCTCCTCCCTAACAGGAAGTGCAAGAGGATCACCCAAGCAGAGCTGCTATATAGCTCCTCCCCTCTACGTCATACCCAGTCATTCTCTTGCACCTAACTAATAGATAGGACGTGTGAGAGGACTGTGGTGTGTTAAACTTAGTTTTTATTTCTTCAATCAAAAGTTTGTTATTTTAAACGGCACCGGAGTGTGTTGTTTCTTCTCAGGCAGCATTAGAAGAAGAATCTACCTGAGTTTGTCTATGATCTTAGCGGTCGTAACTAAGATCCACTTGCTGTTCTCGGCCATTCTGAGGAGTGAGGTAACTTCAGAACAGGGGATAGCAGGCAGGGCCCACCTGCAAGGAGGTATGTGCAGTAAATTATTTTCTAAGGAATGGAATTGACTGAGAAAATACTGCTAATACCGATGTAATGTAAGTGCAGCCTTAAATGCAGTAGTAGCGACTGGTATCAGGCTGATATGTATGTATGTATACTCTGAGGTATTTCTGGGAAATGGAATTTCACTAAGAAAATACTGTCTATATTAAAGTAATATTTGAGCCTGCACTGCAGTGAAAGCGACTAGCAGCAGGCTTATTAATAACACTTCATAATTTTCATTTTTAAAACGTTTACTGGCATGTTAATCGTTTTTTCTGAGGTACTTGGTGATAAAACTTTATGGGCATGATTTTTACCACATGGCTGTCGTTTTTTTCTGAATAAAAACAGTTTACTGAGCTTCCCCACTGTTGTAATATGAGTGGGAGGGGCCTATTTTAGCGCTTTATTGCGCAGTAAAAATTTAGTCACAGTCTTCCTATTTCTTCCTCCATGATCCAGGATGTCTCTACAGAGCCCAGGTAATCACTCACAACAGACCTGTGACAGTGTGTTTTGACTGTGATAAAAACGTTAATTATTAATTTGTTATCCGTTTTTGGGTATTAAGGGGTTAATCATCCATTTGCTGGTGGGTGCAATCCTTTGCTAACTTAATACATTTACTGTGAAAAATTGGTTGCTATAACTATTTTGGTTCATTGTTATTTCAACTGTGACAGCTTTTTGTGCTTCTTAAAGGCACAGTAGCGTTTTTTATATTGCTTGTAAATTTATTTAGAAAAGTATTTCTCTTGTTAAGTGTAGTCAGTCCACGGGTCATCCATTACTTATGGAATATATCTCTTCCTAACAGGAAGCTGCAAGAGGATCACCCAGCAGAGCTGCTATATAGCTCCTCCCCTCACATGTCATATTCAGTCATTCTCTTGCAGCCTAACTAGATAGGTCGCTGTGAGAGGTCTGTGGTGTTTTTTAACTTAGTTTATTTCTACAATCAAAAGTTTGTTATTTTAAATGGCACCGGAGTGTGCTGTTTATTCTCAGGCAGCATTAGAAGAAGAATCTGCCTGCGTTTTCTATGATCTTAGCAGACGTAACTAAGATCCACTGGCTGTTCTCATCTGAGGAGTGAGGTAACTTCAGAGAAGGGGAATAGCATGCAGGGCCCCCCTGCAAATGAGGTATGTGCAGTAATTATTTTTCTGAGGAATGGAATTGACTGAGAAAATACTGCTGATACCAATGTAAAGTAAGTTCAGCCTTAAATGCAGTGATAGCGACTGGTATTAGGCTGATGAGTGTGTGTACACTGAATGTATTTTTCTAAGGAATGGATCAAGAGACCAGAGATTCTCTTCTATGGTGGCTCTCTCGGCCACATCTGTCCAAGGGGATGACCCTTCGCAGGCCAGATTGGACGATTGTAACAACAGACGCCAGCCTTCTAGGCTGGGGCGCAGTCTGGAACTCCCTGAAAGCTCAGGGATTATGGACTCAGGAGGAGAAACTCCTCCCAATAAATATTCTGGAATTAAGAGCAATATTCAATGCTCTCCTAGCTTGGCCTCAGTTAGCAACTCTGAGGTTCATCAGATTTCAGTCGGACAACATCACGACTGTGGCTTACATCAACCATCAAGGGGGAACCAGAAGTTCCCTAGCGATGTTGGAAGTCTCAAAGATAATTCGCTGGGCAGAGTCTCACTCTTGCCACCTGTCAGCGATTTACATCCCAGGCGTAGAGAACTGGGAGGCGGATTTTCTAAGTCGCCAGACTTTTCATCCGGGGGAGTGGGAACTTCATCTGGAGGTCTTTGCTCAACTGATTCTTCGTTGGGGCAAACCAGATCTGGATCTCATGGCGTCTTGCCAGAACGCCAAGCTTCCTTGTTACGGATCCAGGTCCAGGGACCCGGGAGCGGTGCTGATAGATGCTCTGACAGCCCCTTGGGTCTTCAACATGGCTTATGTGTTTCCACCATTCCCGATGCTTCCTCGTTTGATTGCCAAGATCAAACAGGAGAGAGCTTCAGTGATTCTGATAGTGCCTGCGTGGCCACGCAGGACCTGATATGCAGACCTAGTGGACATGTCGTCCTGTCCACCGTGGTCTCTGCCTCTGAGACAGGACCTTCTAATTCAGGGTCCTTTCAAACATCCAAATCTAATTTCTCTGAGGCTGACTGCATGGAGATTGAACGCTTGATTCTATCAAAGCGTGGCTTCTCGGAGTCGGTTATTGATACCTTAATACAGGCTAGGAAGCCTGTTACCAGAAAAATTTACCATAAGATATGGCGTAAATATTTATATTGGTGCGAATCCAAGAGTTACTCATGGAGTAAGGTTAGGATTCCTAGGATATTGTCCTTTCTACAAGAGGGTTTAGAAAAGGGCTTATCTGCTAGTTCGTTAAAGGGACAGATTTCTGCTCTGTCTATTCTTCTACACAAATGTCTGGCTGAAATTCCAGACGTTCAGGCTTTTTGTCAGGCTTTAACTAGGATTAAGCCTGTGTTTAAGACTGTTGCTCCGCCGTGGAGCTTAAACTTAGTTCTTAATGTTCTTCAAGGCATTCCATTTGAACCCCTTCATTCCATTGATATCAAGCTGTTATCCTGGAAGGTTTTGTTTTTGATGGCTATTTCCTCGGCTCGAAGAGTCTCTGAGTTATCTGCCTTACATTGTGATTCTCCTTATCTGATTTTTCATTTAGACAAGGTAGTTCTGCGTACTAAACCTGGGTTCTTACCTAAGGTAGTTACTAACAGGAATATCAATCAAGAGATTGTTGTTCCATCACTGTGTCCTAACCCTTCTTCAAAGAAGGAACGACTTTTGCATAATTTGGACGTAGTCCGTGCCCTGAAGTTCTATTTGCAGGCAACTAAAGATTTTCGTCAAACTTCTTCCCTGTTTGTCGTTTACTCTGGACAGAGAAGAGGTCAAAAGGCTTCGGCTACCTCTCTCTCTTTTTGGCTTCGTAGCATAATACGTTTAGCCTATGAGACTGCTGGACAGCAGCCACCTGAAAGAATTACAGCTCATTCCACTAGAGCTGTGGCTTCCACCTGGGCCTTTAAGAATGAGGCCTCTGTTGAATAGATTTGCAAGGCTGCAACTTGGTCTTCACTTCACACCTTTTCAAAATTTTACAAATTTGACACTTTTGCTTCTTCGGAGGCTATTTTTGGGAGAAAGGTACTTCAGGCAGTGGTTCCTTCTGTTTAATGTTCCTGCCTTGTCCCTCCCTTCATCCGTGTACTTTAGCTTTGGTATTGGTATTCCATAAGTAATGGATGACCCGTGGACTGACTACACTTAACAAGAGAAAACATAATTTATGCTTACCTGATAAATTTATTTCTCTTGTAGTGTAGTCAGTCCACGGCCCGCCCTGTCTTTAAGGCAGACCTAAATTTTAATTAAACTCCAGTCACCACTGCACCCTATGGTTTCTCCTTTCTCGTCTGCTTTGGTCGAATGACTGAATATGACATGTGAGGGGAGGAGCTATATAGCAGCTCTGCTGGGTGATCCTCTTGCAGCTTCCTGTTAGGAAGAGATATATTCCATAAGTAATGGATGACCCGTGGACTGACTACACTACAAGAGAAATAAATTTATCAGGTAAGCATAAATTATGTTTTCCAAGCTTGCTAGTCTCATTGCTAGTCTGTTTAAACATGTCTGACACAGATGAATCTCTTTGTTCACTATGTTTAAAGGCCAATGTGGAGCCCAATAGAAATTTGTGTACTAATTGCATTGATGTTACTTTAAATAAAAGTCAATATTTACATGTAAAGAAATTATCACCAGACAACGAGGGGGAAGTTATGCCGACTAACTCTCCTCACGTGTCAGTACCTTCGCCTCCCGCTCAGGAGGTGCGTGATATTGTGGCGCCAAGTACATCAGGGCGGCCCATACAAATCACTTTGCAAGACATGGCTAATGTTATGACTGAAGTACTATCTAAATTGCCAGAATTTAGGGGTAAACGCGATCACTCTGGGGTAAGAACAGAGTGCGCTGATAATAATAGAGCCATGTCTGATACTGCGTCACAATTTGCAGAACATGAGGACGGAGAGCTTCATTCTGTGGGTGACGGATCTGATCCAAGTAAACTGGACTCAGACATTTCAAATTTTAAATTTAAGCTTGAGAACCTCCGTGTATTACTAGGGGAGGTATTAGCGGCTCTGAATGATTGTAACACGGTTGCAATTCCAGAGAAAGTATGTAGGCTGGATAAATATTTTGCGTTACCGGCGTGTACTGACGTTTTTCCTATACCTAAAAGGCTTACAGAAATTGTTAACAAGGAGTGGGATAGACCCGGTGTGCCTTTTTCACCCCCTCCTATATTTAGAAAAATGTTTCCAATAGACGCCACCACACGGGACTTATGGCAGACGGTCCCTAAGGTGGAGGGAGCAGTTTCTACTCTGGCTAAGCGCACCACTATCCCGGTGGAGGATAGCTGTGCTTTTTCAGATCCAATGGATAAAAAGTTAGAGGGTTACCTTAAGAAAATGTTTGTTCAGCAAGGTTTTATATTAAACCCCCTTGCATGCATTGCGCCTGTCACGGCTGCGGCGGCATTCTGGTTTGAGTCTCTGGAAGAGACCCTTAGCACAGCTCCATTGGATGAGCTTATAAACAAGCTTAAAGTCCTTAAGCTAGCTAATTCATTTATTTCTGATGCCGTAGTACACTTAACCAAACTTACGGCTAAGAACTCCGGATTCGCCATTCAAGCACGTAGAGCGCTGTGGCTTAAATCCTGGTCAGCTGATGTGACTTCTAAATCTAAATTGCTTAATATTCCTTTCAAAGGGCAGACATTATTCGGGCCCGGTTTGAAAGAAATTATCGCTGACATTACTGGAGGTAAGGGCCATGCCCTGCCTCAAGACAGGGCCAAACCAAGGGCTAAACAGTCTAATTTTCGTGCCTTTCGTAACTTCAAGGCAGGAGCAGCTTCAACTTCCTCCGCTCCAAGACAGGAAGGAACTGTTGCTCGCTACAGACAGGGCTGGAAACCTAACCAGTCCTGGAACAAGGGCAAGCAGGCCAGAAAACCTGCTGCTGCCCCTAAGACAGCATGAAGTGAGGGCCCCCGATCCGGAAACGGATCTAGTGGGGGGCAGACTTTCTCTCTTCGCCCAGGCTTGGGCAAGAGATGTCCAGGATCCCTGGGCGTTGGAGATCATATCTCAGGGATATCTTCTGGACTTCAAAGCTTCTCCTCCACAAGGGAGATTTCATCTTTCAAGGTTGTCAGCAAACCAGATAAAGAAAGAGGCGTTTCTACGCTGTGTACAAGACCTCTTACTAATGGGAGTGATCCACCCAGTTCCGCGGTCGGAACACGGGCAAGGGTTTTATTCAAATCTGTTTGTGGTTCCCAAAAAAGAGGGAACCTTCAGACCAATCTTGGACTTAAAGATCCTAAACAAATTCCTAAGAGTTCCATCGTTCAAAATGGAAACTATTCGAACTATCCTACCCATGATCCAAGAGGGTCAGTACATGACCACAGTGGATTTAAAGGATGCCTACCTTCACATACCGATTCACAAGGATCATTACCGGTATCTAAGGTTTGCCTTCCTAAACAGGCATTACCAGTTTGTAGCTCTTCCCTTCGGGTTAGCTACGGCTCCAAGAATCTTTTACAAAGGTTCTGGGCTCTCTTCTGGCGGTACTAAGACCACGAGGCATAGCGGTAGCTCCGTACCTAGACGACATTCTGATACAAGCGTCAAGTTTCCAAACTGCCAAGTCTCATACAGAGTTAGTTCTGGCATTTCTAAGGTCGCATGTGTGGAAGGTGAACGAAGAAAAGAGTTCTCTATTGCCACTCACAAGAGTTCCCTTCTTAGGGACTCTTATAGATTCTGTAGAAATGAAAATTTACCTGACGGAGGACAGGTTATCAAAACTTCTAAATGCTTGCCGTGTCCTTCATTCCATTCAACACCCGTCAGTGGCTCAGGGCATGGAGGTAATCGGCTTAATGGTAGCGGCAATGGACATAGTACCTTTTGCGCGCCTACATCTCAGACCGCTGCAATTGTGCATGCTAAGTCAGTGGAATGGGGATTACTCAGATTTGTCCCCTCTGCTAAATCTGGATCAAGAGACCAGAGATTCTCTTCTATGGTGGCTTTCTCGACCACATCTGTCCAAGGGGATGCCCTTCCGCAGGCCAGATTGGACGATTGTAACAACAGACGCCAGCCTTCTAGGTTGGGGCGCAGTCTGGAATTCCCTGATGGCTCAGGGATCATGGACTCAGGAGGAGAGACTCCTTCCAATAAACATTCTGGAATTAAGAGCAGTTCTCAATGCTCTTCTGGCTTGGCCTCAGATAGCAACTCTGAGGTTCATCAGGTTTCAGTCGGACAACATCACGACTGTGGCTTACATCAACCATCAAGGAGGAACAAGGAGTTCCCTAGCGATGATGGAAGTCTCAAAGATAATTCGCTGGGCAGAGTCTCACTCTTGCCACCTGTCAGCGATCCACATCCCAGGCGTGGAGAACTGGGAGGCGGATTTTCTAAGTCGCCAGACTTTTCATCCGGGGGAGTGGGAACTTCATCCGGAGGTGTTTGCTCAACTGCTTCATCATTGGGGCAAACCAGATCTGGATCTCATGGCGTCTCGCCAGAACGCCAAGCTTCCTTGTTACGGATCCAGGTCCAGGGACCCGGGAGCGGTACTGATAGATGCTCTGACAGCACCTTGGGTCTTCAACATGGCTTATGTGTTTCCACCCTTCCCGATGCTTCCTCGATTGATTGCCAGGATCAAACAGGAGAGAGCATCGATGATTCTAATAGCGCCTGCGTGGCCACGCAGGACCTGGTATGCAGATCTAGTGGACATGTCGTCCTGTCTACCATGGTCTCTGCCTCTGAGACAGGACCTTCTGATTCAGGGTCCTTTCAAACATCCAAATCTAATTTCTCTGAGGCTGACTGCATGGAGATTGAACGCTTGATTCTATCAAAGCGGGGATTCTCGGAGTCAGTGATTGATACCTTAATACAGGCTAGGAAACCTGTTACCAGGAAAATTTACCATAAAATATGGCGTAAATACTTATATTGGTGCGAATCCAAGAGTTACTCATGGAGTAAGGTTAGGATTCCTAGGATACTGTCTTTTCTACAAGAAGGTTTAGAAAAGGGTTTATCTGCTAGTTCGTTAAAGGGACAGATCTCAGCTCTGTCTATCCTTTTACACAAACGTCTGGCAGACGTTCCAGACGTTCAGGCTTTTTGTCAGGCTTTGGCTAGGATTAAGCCTGTGTTTAAGACTGTTGCTCCGCCGTGAAGCTTAAACTTAGTTCTTAACGTTCTGCAAGGTGTTCCGTTTGAACCCCTTCATTCCATTGATATCAAGCTGTTATCTTGGAAAGTTCTGTTTTTAATGGCTATTTCCTCGGCTCGAAGAGTCTCTGAGTTATCGACCTTACATTGTGATTCTCCTTATCTGATTTTTCATTCAGATAAGGTAGTTCTGCATACTAAACCTGGGTTCTTACCTAAGGTAGTCACTAACAAGAATATCAATCAAGAGATTGTTGTTCCATCATTGTGCCCTAACCCTTCTTCAAAGAAGGAACGACTTCTGCACAATCTGGATGTCGTCCGTGCCCTGAAATTTTATTTGCAGGCAACTAAAGATTTTCGTCAAACTTCTTCCCTGTTTGTCGTTTATTCTGGACAGAGGAGAGGTCAAAAAGCTTCGGCTACCTCTCTCTCTTTTTGGCTTCGTAGCATAATACGTTTAGCCTATGAGACTGCTGGACAGCAGCCTCCTGAAAGGATTACAGCTCATTCTACTAGAGCTGTGGCTTCCACTTGGGCCTTTAAGAATGAGGCCTCTGTTGAACAGATTTGCAAGGCTGCAACTTGGTCTTCACTTCACACTTTTTCAAAATTTTACAAATTTGACACTTTTGCTTCTTCGGAGGCTGTTTTTGGGAGTAAGGTTCTACAGGCAGTGGTTCCTTCCGTGTAAAGAGCCTGCCTGTCCCTCCCGTCATCCGTGTACTTTTAGCTTTGGTATTGGTATCCCATAAGTAATGGATGACCCGTGGACTGACTACACTTAACAGGAGAAAATATAATTTATGCTTACCTGATAAATTCATTTCTCCTGTAGTGTAGTCAGTCCACGGCCCGCCCTGTTTTTTACGGCAGGTCTAAATTTTAAATTAAACTCCAGTCACCACTGCACCCTATAGTTTTCTCCTTTCTCGTTTGGTTTCGGTCGAATGACTGGGTATGACGTAGAGGGGAGGAGCTATATAGCAGCTCTGCTTGGGTGATCCTCTTGCACTTCCTGTTAGGGAGGAGATATAATCCCATAAGTAATGGATGACCCGTGGACTGACTACACTACAGGAGAAATGAATTTATCAGGTAAGCATAAATTATATTTTTTCTATCATGATTCAGATAGAGCATGCACTTTTAAACAACTTTCTAATTTACTCCTATTATCAATTTTTCTTTGTTTTCTTGTTATCTTTATTTGAAAAAGAAGGCATCTAAGCTATTTGTTAGGTTCAGAACACTGGAAAGCGCTTGTTCATTGGTGGATGAATGTATCCACCAAAAAGCAAGAACAACCCAGGTTGTTCACCAAAAGTGGGCCGGCATCTAAACTTACATTCTTGCATTTCAAATAAAGATACCAAGAGAATGAAGAAAATTTGATAATAGGAGTAAATTAGAAAGTTGCTTAAAATTGCATGCTCTATCTGAATCATGAAAGAAAACATTTGGGTTCAGTGTCCCTTTAATTTGTGTTTAACTCCTTAAAAAGGGTTTAAAACATAGACAATGTTACACTTCTGGAACGCCCCCATTCTGCTCCAGATGAGGATACAATCACTGGTTGGTGTATATGCATGTATTTCTTCGTATTTGTTTCATAGTGGTAACCTCATCTGTAGTGACATAGGAGCACAACTTTGAACATGTATTTAATCTTTTTGCATGAGATAAACAAATATTAATAAAACTAAATTGTTTAAAAATAGAATGTACTAAACAAAAAGAATGTTGTTATTGTTACACTAGAGCATTCTATTAAAGGGATAGAAAAGTCAAAACTGCAGTTTAATAAAGCGCACCCCCCTCGCTCAGGAGAATATGATTGGCAAAAGGTACATAGTAGTACTGGTATTGAAGTCTAATATACTATTGCTACACCTAAAAAAGAGAAAAAAGTGAGACTCAAAAACAGCACTCTTGCCTTTATACTTAAAGTGATTGTAAACTTTAACAAATTATAGCCCAGTATCAAATAATACTCTTTAAAGGGACATAATACTCATATGCTAAATCACTTGAAACTGATGCAGTATAACTGTAAAAGGCTAACAGAAAAATATCACCTGAGCATCTCTATGTAAAAAAGGAAGATATTTTACCCCACAATTTCCTCAGCTCAGCAGAGTAAGTTCTGTGTAAAAAGTTATACTCGGCTGCAGGTAAAAAATAAATAAAAAAATGAAGAAATGAACAGCAGCCAATCAGCATCAGCAGTGCTGAGTTCATGAACTCTTTTACTGTGATCTCATGAGATTTCACTTAACTCTCATGAGATGTCATTGTAAACTTCCTTAAGCTGAATAGGGAAATAAGATGAGAGTGCACATAAGTTTGCTCCTTCCGCTGTCCCGGGACAGACATACTAATTTGCTGCTTAGAAGTCCTTTACAATGGGATGTGGCTACTGAGAAACTTTTGAGGTAAAATATCTTTCTTTTTTACCTAGAGATGTTCAGGTGATATTTTCTAGTCTATACTGCATCACTTTCAAGTGTTTAAACATTTGGGTATTATGGCCCTTTAAAACTCATTTAAAATTCATTAAAGTTTAAAAAGATGCTTATTTTTTAAAATACTTACCTTTGCGTTATGATCGGCTTCCTCCAATCATTGTGTGCCCCCTTTAAAGGAAGCTGGATCATCATCAATATGCTAATGAAAGCACCAGATGCGAGCAGAGGATCAGTGTTATGCTTACCATAATGCAAAGGTAAGTATTTAAAAAGTTTACAATCGCTTTAAAGAAACATAATACTCCTATGCTAAATCATGTGAAAATGATGCAGCATAACTGTAAAAAGCTGACATGAAAATATCACCTGAATATCTCTATGTAAAAAGGGAAGATATTTTACCTCACAATTTTCTTTAGCTCACCAGTGTAAGTGCTCACAGAACAGTTATACTTCAACTGCTGTCCAGCTGACAGCCAATAAAATAGCCAATCGGCATCAGCTGTGCTGAGATCATGCATTGCTTTGCTGTTTTCTTTGGAAACGTCCTTAAACTGAATAGGAAAATAACATAACTGTGTCTGCACATGCCAGATGCACGCTCCCTTGCAAGTCCTGGGACTAGCATCCTGATTACATTGGGGTGTAAATACTTAATACATTTTGAGGTTAATATCTTCCTTTTTGATATAGCGATGTTAAGGTGATAGTTTCTAGTCAGCTTCTTACAGCTATGCTGCATAACTTTCAAGTGCTTTAATATTTGGGTATCGTGTCCCTTTAAATTTTGTTCACCGTTTTTATACCACCTTAAACTAAAGTGAATAGAAACAGCGATAAATACAAAGAGTCACGTTTAAATAAAATACAAAATCGTAAGATGACATCCAGAATACACCTAGTAAACAAGTAAAAGGGACATGCACAAGTCTCTTATATACTTAGCTTATGGGACAAAGTCAGTGTTAGGATAGACAATGCTGTTATTTCCAGGTACTGTTGTACTCCTTTCCTGTTGATGGATTATCATATCACACATGCCATCATTTGCGGAGAGACTCACAGTGGATTGAAGTTCTGAAGTTACTTGCCACTCAGCCTATGGTCACAGTGGTTGCTCTGGTAGTTAAGAGCTTTTTTCTCTACACGCATCCAGCAGCCAAGTAACCTCGACCAATTTGAGTTTTGGAGAAGCTAAAGAACTTGCCCTAGCACTCACTCCTAACCAAACAATGATCACCAATATAGACCGGCTGCACATTAGTGGCTCAATTAAAAAGCATGCATTCCTCTGCAGCGTATCTTTCATTATTCAGATAGAAAATACAATTTTAAACAACATTCCAATTTACTTCTATTATCTAATTTGCTTCATTCTTTAGATATCCTTTGTTTAAGAAATAGCAATGCACACAGGTGAGCCAATCACACAAGGTATCTATGTGCAGCCACCAATCAGCAGCTTCTGAGCCTATCTAGATATGCTTTTCAGCAAAGGATATAAAAAGAATGAAACAAATTAGATAATAGAAGTAAATTAGAAAGTTGTTTAAAATTGCATGTTCTTTCTAAATCATAAAATAAAAAAATGAGTTTGAAGTCCCTTTAAACACAATTTCAAACACCTCTACAAAAGGCTCATTATAATAATATTTAGCCGAGAGGCAAAACTTGATTTCACTTTTTGTGATGAGATTTTTTTTTTTAGTGAAAACTTTTCTGCAGGTCATTTTGACATGAAATTTAATTTTAATGCACACTTTCTGAGGCCCCAACTCATACTGTACTTTTGCAAGAGTTCACAGTGAATACGTACAGGAGTCTGTGATTGGCTGATGGCTGTTGCATGATACAAGGGGCTGGCAAATTAAAGTAAATTTTGAAATTGCTTTGTCTTTTTATTATCCAATTGCTGAATATGCAATTCTACTGTATGTAATGATTTTTTAGCTTTTTTTATAAAAATATGTTGTGACCTTTACCCATGTGTAGCAAGATTTATATATATTTTTAAAACAGAGATGGACCGTCTCCTAGTAATCAAATTAAAGATGATGGTGATGAAGAAGACAGTGGTGAAGAAGATGATTATGAGGAGGATGACAATGCGGAGGACGATGAAGATGAGGAAGAAGAAGAGGATGAAAATGAATTAGATTCTACTATTAGAGAATTTATAACTATTGGAGATTTCCATGCTCAACAGAAAGAAGATTTAACTTTCAAAGTAAATGATTTATCCTTTATTTGTTCCATGTGTTTCACACTAGATTGAAGTAGGTTTTTTTTTTAATTATGTTTTGTTTATTTCATGAAAGGACCTAAACGGCTTAGTTGTAATTATTAAAATCATTTTATTTGATAAAACTATATTTTTGTTACCATTACTGAATTTCAGTTTATCCTCTGTCCCTTCTATCTTATTCTGTAGTGTAGTGACATAGAGAGCAGTTCAACTGTAAAACAAGCTCCCGATATTGCAAACGCATGCACAGAGAAAGATGTTAATGATTTTTGAAAAAGGAGAATACAAAAGCATAAATATTGAAACATTTAAGTCCTTTCCTGCAAAGCTGCAGATGCCTTCCACTTTCACGTTTAAACAGTGATTCAGAACTTGAGTTCTGAATCACTGTTTGCCCATTCATACTATCAAATCCCTATTACTGTGCATGTGTCTAAATAATAAAAAGAAATTGGACATCAACAGACATTCACAGCTTTGCCCATAGAAATATACAAGTCGTATGGCGAAAACGATGATGCTCATATCTAAATATAGCTAAGCTCTTTTTATTTTGTAGCGATTGGCGATAACTCCATAAATATTAAATTTCAGTTAAATTGAATCTGGATAAAATTTGGTATATAAGGAATAACTGACAAAATAACAGATATAAACACTCAAAATTGCTCGACAAGAGCAATGAAATAGCGCAAAATAACCTTAAATAAAAGTATATAAAAAACAACAGGTATTGAATATAACACTATAGATGTTGGTAGAAGCACAAAAATAATACTACTAATAGGTTAATACTATTTAGAAAGATGAAAAAATAGAAAAAATAGAAAAAACCTGCATATATTAAATGTTGCGGTGTATGGAAAGCCACAGTCCTATAAAGGATAAAATGTCTTTGCAGAATGCCGGTCTGTAAATTCCTGACCCAGCAAAGAAGTGATAATCCTATATCTTGAATGCTCCGCTGCTCCTCTTAACGAGACGAATCTCCAAAGTGCAATTTCTAGAATAGGATGAAAGGAGAGAAGCGCAGGACGCGATTCAAGTGTAGAAATATTTATTCAGGTGAAACACACAAGATAATATACTCACAAGAGTTAAGATAAAAACAGGCACATCAAAATTAAAGTTGTCCCTCATACACGTATGGCTAGGGTCCAGTTGTATTTTTATGGATCATCAAAATGTCCCTTCGTGGTTTGTAAGCGTCCAATTTCAGTAAATGTAACAGCGGGTACTCCGATATCTCTAACCGCTGCGTCAGGGACACACCTCCACACACCCTCCGCTCAGTACCAATAGGAGAACCCCTAGTGCTGAGCTCACTGCACACGAGGACCTACGGTGCAGTGAGCTCAGCACTAGGGGTTCTCCTATTGGTACTGAGCGGAGGGTGTGTGGAGGTGTGTCCCTGACGCAGCGGTTAGAGATATCGGAGTACCCGCTGTTACATTTACTGAAATTGGACGCTTACAAACCACGAAGGGACATTTTGATGATCCATAAAAATACAACTGGACCCTAGCCATACGTGTATGAGGGACAACTTTAATTTTGATGTGCCTGTTTTTATCTTAACTCTTGTGAGTATATTATCTTGTGTGTTTCACCTGAATAAATATTTCTACACTTGAATCGCGTCCTGCGCTTCTCTCCTTTCATCCTATTCTAGAAATAACTGACAAAAGTTAGAAGCCTTTGAAAAATCAGTCATATTATATACATTCCACATTAAATGAACTTTTAACTGTGGCAGCACAATATAGTATATTTTTTAAATTTATAATAATACAACATTGGCATCGCTGATGTACTATTATTAGTAAATTATCTTCTATTAATCCATTATTATGTTATGTCAATTTTTTCGCAGTTGAAAAGACTGCTCTGACTATTTTCCATTTTTTCCCCTCGTAAATCAGCATTACAATTTCATAATGCTACCTAGCAACATTTTATGTGGAGAACATATATATATATATATATATATATATATATATACTGTATATATATATATATATGTGTGTGTGTTTTTATGTGTGTACATATGTATTTATATGTGTTTATATGCATATAAACACATAAATACGTATGTATACATATAGAGACCTATGTATGTGTGTATATATATATATATATATATGTATATATAAGTCCAAGGGGGGACCCAGCACTCACTCAACTCTGCATCATCCGAGGTGCACTCCAACCAATACACATAATTTTTCACAAAGAAAGGCACTCACTGGTATTTCAATCAACAAATACTTTTACTGCATAAGCTGCATGAACATTTTCAGATATACACCCGTCCTCAGACACAGATTACAGAAAGAACTTACCACCTTATAAGTGCTCCCGTCTTGTTTCCCAGTGTATACTGATCTGCCACTTCTGGAAACTCTGCGGCATCTAACCAGCGCAACTGCACATGCGCGGGTTGCGCTACGGAGCACCATCTCGGCCAACAGAAAATATTGGCATTTTAAAAATACCTAGATAAAGTGGAAAAACAATAGTCACGATAATGTTATCATATTGGACAATTATAGGTATGTAGTCATTACAAGTTATTCATCCTATATTATAATTAGCCTAGGCTTTACAGATAACAATGGAGATCCAAATTAGTATTAAGCCCTTTAGGCATCAAAGTATCTAAAATATATATCCATTTGGACTCCCTCTTTAAAAGTAATCTACCTCTGTCACCCCCCTCTCACTAGGGCCGGTATAGGGTCTATTATAATATATCTCAAGTCAGATACGACATGCCCCTGATTTAGCAAATGCCTAGCCGCCAGTTGCTCAGCACTGCCCGAATTCAGTGCAGTGCGTATTGCTGACCGGTGGTGAGCTATTCTTGTCCTGAGGTCATCCTGGATCTTCCGTTTGTAAAATGTTCCACAGAGACAGTGGAGCATGTATATTATGTGTGTAGTGGTGCAAGTAACCCTGTAATTAATGGTGTATCGCTTGTTCCTCCATGGGTGAACAAAATATTTGCTCTGCAATAGTCCCCCACATGTTACACATCCACTACACCTATAACAGCCATTCCTTTCAGTACCCAACCATGTCCTGTTGGTATCTCAGTTTGTTATCGGTACATAGCAATAGATCCCTCAATGATCTAACCTTTCTGTTTCCTACCATGGGACAATTAAACACATTGAATGGTAAGTTCACTCAAAAAAAAAAAAGTGCCAGTACTCATTGATTTTTTCATTGATATATTCTGCTTAGTAACTATGATAAAAACAAAGGGACAAGACTATTTACAACATTTGATGTATTTTGCAGCCCCCTCCTGTGAAAACCAGAGTATTTACATAATGATTACAAATATTACCTCTTATCAGTTGGCAGCCCTGTATATACGTTCAAAAAGCCTCAGTCTAGCGTCTTTAACGTGTTTGCATTAAATAGCTCTCCACTCGTAACCTAGCCCATTATGAGGTCATTTCACATCAAAGACACTCTCAGCTTTTACAGGGTTGGAATGTTCTGACAAATAGTCATTTGTGTATGTGTTGTTTTATCAGAACACAGAAAAACATGTAGACTTTTAGATGAATTATCAGAATTATTAATCATCATTTTTTTTTTCCAGAAAGGGGAAGTGCTGCATATTCTGAATAAAAAGCCTGATGGTTGGTGGTTGGCCCAGGATTCTAAAGGGAATAAAGGCATTGTCCCAAAAACCTACCTGCAGGTAATTACATGTTTTTATTTGTAATACCTAGTGGGCTACTTTAGAGATCATAAGGCATATTTTACAGCAAAAATAAAGATTGACTACAACAGCTTACCTTGCATATTGCATGTTTTTTTATATGTTGTAATCCTATAATTTTTTTTTATTTTTTTGGTAGCCCTGAGGCTTAAAGGGACAGTGCACCTTAAAATGTCTTTATTTGTGTTGCAAAGTATTAACTTAACCAGTCCATCTGGGTGAAATTTAGCAAAAGGCCGCTGTTTTGCAAAATTAAATTTAATCCAAGATTTTTTAACCTTTTAAACAAACCCCATAGGAGAGAGAGCACAGTGACATCACAAGTAAGAAAACTGTGCAGAGCTCAGTATAAGTGTGTTCAAAGCTAGAGATGTCAGACCAACATATATCTATGTAGCGGTTGCAGCATTAAAAAAAAAATCTTACTCAAAGTGCTGGTAATGCGCCTGACTAGTGGTGCAGTAAGATTTTAACAAAGTGTGAAGGGAGCTGTATTTTCAAAAGAATTATTCATAAATATGATAATACTAGTGCAGACCTTTTTAAAAAAAATGTAAACCAAAATTTAATTACAGAAGTGCAGTAAGAGTTTAGACCAACACTGAAGGTATTGGGGGTTCTGCATAAACAAAAGCACAAAGTGATTAGCGCATGTTCGTGTTAACTAAGTTATATGCAATGTTTGTACAACGCGTCATCAAATGATTTTAATTTAAAGGGACATTAAACCCAAATATTTTCTTTCATGGTTCAGATAGAGAATGCAATTTTAAACAATATTCCAAGTTACTTCTATTATCTAATTTGCTTTATTCTTTAGATATACTTTGTTGAAGAAAAAGCAATACACATTGATAAGCCAATCACATGAGGCATCTATGTGCAGCCACCAATCAGCAGCTACTAAGCCTATCTTGATATGCTTTTCAGCAAAGGATATCAAGAGAATGAAACAAATTAGATAATAGAAGTATATTAGAAAGTTCTTTAAAAATGACATACTCTTTCCAAATCATGAAAGAAAAAATGTAGGTTTCATGTACCTTTAATATATGACTTTGGGGGCATGTCCACTGAATATAGTTGCTCTGCCCTTTTCTTAGGGAGTCCCTGTATAGTATGATGAACATGTTGGAGGGGGAAACATTATAACCTATGTTTTATTGTTTATTATTGTAATTGTTGGTTGCATATAACTAAACCAGGGGTTTTCATTGTCTTAGGCGGTAGGCCTCCCCTCTGATGAAATTTACAAGACATCCCCCCCCTCCCCATAATAGATGTTACTTTATTTTTTCAGTTAAAAAAAAATTGTAATATTTATTTCTCCAACATAGGTGTGTCCGGTCCACGGCGTCATCCTTACTTGTGGGATATTCTCTTCCCCAACAGGAAATGGCAAAGAGCCCAGCAAAGCTGGTCACATGATCCCTCCTAGGCTCCGCCTACCCCAGTCATTCTCTTTGCCGTTGTACAGGCAACATCTCCACGGAGATGGCTTAGAGTTTTTTAGTGTTTAACTGTAGTTTTTATTATTCAATCAAGAGTTTGTTATTTTAAAATAGTGCTGGTATGTACTATTTACTCTGAAACAGAAAAGAGATGAAGATTTCTGTTTGTATGAGGAAAATGATTTTAGCAACCGTTACTAAAATCCATGGCTGTTCCACACAGGACTGTTGAGAGGAATTAACTTCAGTTGGGGGAACAGTGAGCAGTCTTTTGCTGCTTGAGGTATGACACATTCTAACAAGACGATGTAATGCTGGAAGCTGTCATTTTCCCTATGGGATCCGGTAAGCCATTTTTATTCAGACAGTAAATAAGGGCTTCACAAGGGCTTATTAAGACTGTAGACATTTTCTGGGCTAAATCGATCATATTTACACATATTTAGCCTTGAGGAATCATTTAATCTGGGTATTTTTTGTAAAATAATATCGGCAGGCACTGTTTTAGACACTTTATTCTATAGGGGCTTTCCCTAATCATAGTCAGAGCCTCATTTTCGCGCCGGTATGGCGCACTTGTTTTTGAGAACAGCATGACATGCAGCTGCATGTGTGTGGAGCTCTGATACATAGAAAAGTCTTTCTGAAGGCATCATTTGGTATCGTATTCCCCTTTGGGCTTGGTTGGGTCTCAGCAAAGCAGATTCCAGGGACTGTAAAGGGGTTAAATATAAAAACGGCTCCGGTTCCGTTATTTTAAGGGTTAAAGCTTCCAAATTTGGTGTGCAATACTTTTAAGGCTTTAAGACACTGTGGTGAAATTTTGGTGAATTTTGAACAATTCCTTCATACTTTTTCGCAATTGCATCAAGTTTATGCCTGTTTAACATGTCTGAACTACCAGATAGATTGTGTTCTGACTGTGGGGAAGCCAAGGTTCCTTCTCATTTAAATAGATGTGATTTATGTCATAAAAAATTTAGTAAAATGATGCCCAAGATGATTCCTCAAGTGAGGGGAGTAAGCATGGTACTGCATCATCCCCTCCTTCGTCTACACCAGTCTTGCCCATACAGGAGGCCCCTAGTACATCTAGCGCGCCAATACTCCTTACTATGCAACAATTAACGGCTGTAATGGATAATTCTATCAAAAACATTTTAGCCAATATGCCCACTTATCAGCGAAAGCGCGACTGCTCTGTTTTAGAAAATACTGAAGAGCATGAGGACGCTGATGATATTGTTTCTGAAGGGCCCCTACACCAGTCTGAGGGGGCCAGGGAGGTTTTGTCTGAGGGAGAAATTTCAGATTCAGGGAAAATTTCTCAACAAGCTGAACCTGATGTGATTACTTTTAAATTTAAGTTGGAACATCTCCGCGCTCTGCTTAAGGAGGTGTTATCCAATTTGGATGATTGTGATTATCTGGTCATTCCAGAAACACTATGTAAAATGGACAAGTTCCTAGAGGCCCCGGGGCCCCCCGAAGCTTTTCCTATACTCAAGCGGGTGGCGTACATTGTTAATAAAGAATGGGACAGGCCCGGTATACCTTTCGTACCTCCCCCCATATTTAAAAAATTGTTTCCTATAGTCGACCCCAGAAAGGACTTATGGCAGACAGTCCCCAAGGTCGAGGGGGCGGTTTCTACTCTAAACAAGCGCACCACTATACCCATAGTAGATAGTTGTGCTTTCCAAGATCCTATGGATAAAAAATTAGAAGGTTTGCTAAAAAAGATGTTTGTTCAGCAAGGTTACCTTCTACAACCACTTGCATGCATTGTCCCTGTCACTACAGCCGCGTGTTTCTGGTTCGTTGAGCTAGAAAAGGCGATTATTAGTAATTCTTCTTCTTATGAGGAGATTATGGACAGAATTCGTGCTCTTAAATTGGCTAATTCTTTCACCCTAGATGCCACCTTGCAATTGGCTAGGTTAGCGGCGAAAAATTCTGGGTTTGCTATTGTGGCGCAGAGCGCTTTGGTTAAAATCTTGGTCAGCGGATGCGTCTTCCAAGAACAAATTGTTTGACATTCCTTTCAAGGGGAAAACACTGTTTGGCCCTGACTTGAAAGAGATTATCTCTGATATCACTGGGGGCAAGGGCCACGCCCTTCCTCAGAATAGGTCTTTCAAGGCCAAAAATAAACCTAATTTTCGTCCCTTTCGCAGAAACGGACCAGCCCCAAGTGCTACGTCCTCTAAGCAGGAGGGTAATACTTCTCAAGCCAATCCAGCCTGGAGACCAATGCAAGGCTGGAACTAAGGAAAGCAGGTCAAGAAACCTGCCACTGCTCCCAAGACAGCATGAGATGCGGGCCCCCGATCCGGGACCGGATTTGGTGGGGGGCAGACTCTCTCTCTTCACTCAAGCTTGGGCAAGAGATGTTCTGGATCCTTGGGCGCTAGAAATAGTCTCCCAAGGTTATCTTCTGGAAGTGATTCATCCTGTTCCATTAAAAGAACGAGGGATGGGGTTCTACTCCAATCTGTTCGTAGTTCCCAAAAAAGAGGGAACGTTCAGACCAATCTTAGATCTCAAGATCCTAAACAAGTTTCTCAAGGTTCCATCGTCCAAAATGGAAACCATTCGAACAATCCTTCCATCCAGGAAGGTCAATTCTTGACCACGGTGGATTTAAAGGATGCGTATCTACATATTCCTGTCCACAAGGAACATCATCGGTTCCTAAGGTTCGCATTCCTGGACAAGCATTACCAGTTCGTGGCGCTTCCTTTCGGATTAGCCACTGCTCCAGGGTTTTTCACAAAGGTACTAGGGTCCCTTCTGGCGGTGCTAAGACCAAGGGGCATTGCTGTAGTACCTTACTTGGACGACATTCTGATTCAAGCGTCGTCCCTTCCTCAAGCAAAGGCTCACACGGACATAGTCCTGGCCTTTCTCAGATCTCACGGATGGAAAGTGAACGTGGAAAAGAGTTCTCTATCTCCGTCGACAAGAGTTCCCTTCTTGGGAACAATAATAGACTCCTTAGAAATGAGGATTTTTCTGACAGAGACCAGAAAAACAAAACTTCTAAACTCTTGTCGGATACTTCATTCCGTTCCTCTTCCTTCCATAGCGCAGTGCATGGAAGTGATAGGTTTGATGGTAGCGGCAATGGACATAGTTCCTTTTGCGCGCATTCATCTAAGACCATTACAACTGTGTATGCTCAGTCAGTGGAATGGGGACTATACAGACTTGTCTCAGAAGATACAAGTAACTCAGAGGACCAGAGACTCACTCCGTTGGTGGCTGTCCCTGGACAACCTGTCACAAGGGGTGACCTCCCGCAGACCAGAGTGGGTCATTGTCACGACCGACGCCAGTCTGATGGGCTGGGGCGCGGTCTGGGGATCCCTGAAAGCTCAGGGTCTTTGGTCTCGGGAAGAATCTCTTCTACCGATAAATATTCTGGAACTGAGAGCGATATTCAATGCTCTCAAGGCTTGGCCTCAGCTAGCGAGGGCCAAGTTCATACGGTTTCCATCAGACAACATGACGACTGTTGCGTACATCAACCATCAGGGGGGAACAAGGAGTTCCCTGGCGATGGAAGAAGTGACCAAAATCATTCAATGGGTGGAGACTCGCTCCTGCCACCTGTCTGCAATCCACATCCCAGGAGTGGAAAATTGGGAAGCGGATTTTCTGAGTCGTCAGACATTGCATCCGGGGGAGTGGGAACTCCATCCGGAAATCTTTGCCCAAATCACTCAACTGTGGGGCATTCCAGACATGGATCTGATGGCCTCTCGTCGGAACTTCAAGGTTCCTTGCTACGGGTCCAGATCCAGGGATCCCAAGGCGACTCTAGTAGATGCACTAGTAGCACCTTGGACCTTCAACCTAGCTTATGTATTCCCGCCGTCTCCTCTCATCCCCAGGCTGGCAGCCAGGATCAATCAGGAGAGGGCGTCGGTGATCTTGATAGCTCCTGCGTGGCCACGCAGGACTTGGTAGGCAGATCTGGTGAATATGTCATCGGCTCCACCATGGAAGCTACCTTTGAGACGAGACCTTCTTGTTCAAGGTCCGTTCGAACATCCGAATCTGGTCCTACTCCAGCTGACTGCTTGAGATTGAACGCTTGATCTTATCAAAGCGAGGGTTCTCAGATTCTGTTATTGATACTCTTGTTCAGGCCAGAAAGCCTGTAACTAGAAAAATTTACCACAAAATATGGAAAAAATATATCTGTTGGTGTGAATCTAAAGGATTCCCTTGGGACAAGGTAAAGATTCCTAGGATTCTATCCTTTCTTCAAGAAGGATTGGAGAAAGGATTATCTGCAAGTTCCTTGAAGGGACAGATTTCTGCCTTGTCTGTGTTACTTCACAAAAAGCTGGCAGCTGTGCCAGATGTTCAAGCCTTTGTTCAGGCTCTGGTTAGAATCAAGCCTGTTTACAAACTTAGTTCTTTCAGTTCTTCAGGGGGTTCCGTTTGAACCCTTACATTCCGTTGATATTAAGTTATTATCTTGGAAAGTTTTGTTTTTGGCTGCAATTTCTTCTGCTAGAAGAGTTTCAGAATTATCTGCTCTGCAGTGTTCTCCTCCTTATCTGGTGTTCCATGCAGATAAGGTGGTTTTATGTACTAAACCTGGTTTTCTTCCAAAAGTTGTTTCTAACGAAAACATTAACCAGGAGATAGTCGTGCCTTCTTTGTGTCCGAAACCAGTTTCGAAGAAGGAACGTTTGTTGCACAATTTGGATGTTGTTCGCGCTCTAAAATTCTATTTAGATGCTACAAAGGATTTTAGACAAACATCTTCCTTGTTTGTTGTTTATTCTGGTAACAGGAGAGGTCAAAAAGCAACTTCTACCTCTCTCTCTTTTTGGATTAAAAGCATCATCAGATTGGCTTACGAGACTGCCGGACGGCAGCCTCCTGAAAGAATCACAGCTCATTCCACTAGGGCTGTGGCTTCCACATGGGCCTTCAAGAACGAGGCTTCTGTTGATCAGATATGTAGGGCAGCGACTTGGTCTTCACTGCACACTTTTTCCAAATTTTACAAGTTTGATACTTTTGCTTCTTCTGAGGCTATTTTTTTGGGAGAAAGGTTTTGCAAGCCGTGGTGCCTTCCATTTAGGTGACCTGATTTGCTCCCTCCCTTCATCCGTGTCCTAAAGCTTTGGTATTGGTTCCCACAAGTAAGGATGACGCCGTGGACCGGACACACCTATGTTGGAGAAAACAGAATTTATGTTTACCTGATAAATTACTTTCTCCAACGGTGTGTCCGGTCCACGGCCCGCCCTGGTTTTTTAATCAGGTCTGATAATTTATTTTCTTTAACTACAGTCACCACGGTATCATATGGTTTCTCCTATGCAAATATTCCTCCTTAACGTCGGTCGAATGACTGGGGTAGGCGGAGCCTAGGAGGGATCATGTGACCAGCTTTGCTGGGCTCTTTGCCATTTCCTGTTGGGGAAGAGAATATCCCACAAGTAAGGATGACGCCGTGGACCGGACACACCGTTGGAGAAAGTAATTTATCAGGTAAACATAAATTCTGTTTTTATGTTTTAATTTGGGGAATTTTCATTTGATCCAGGGATTGCACACAGTTTCTGCACAACCAAAAGAGAGCTTCACTCACGTTTCATTTTGCAGTTTGTTAATCCTCGCCTAGATTTAGAGTTTTATCGGTAAGGACCCGCGTAGCTAACGCATGCTTTTTTCTGGCCGCACCTTTTAAATACCGCTGGTATTTAGAGTTAACAGAATGGCAGGGTTTTCAGTGCGTTAGGCTCCAAAAAGGGAGCGTAGAGCATAATTTAACGCCACTGCAACTCTAGATACCTGCGGTGCTTACGGACGCGGCCAGCCTCAAAAACGTGCTCGTGCACGATTCCCCCATAGGAAACAATGGAGCTGTTTGAGCTGAAAAAAAACCTAACACCTGCAAAAAAGCCGCGTTCAGCTCCTAACGCAGCCCCATTGTTTCCTATGGGGAAACACTTCCTACGTCTGCACCTAACACCCTAACATGTACCCCGAGTCTAAACACCCCTAACCTTACACTTATTAACCCCTATTCTGCCCCCCGCTATCGCTGACACCTGCATATTTTTTTTAACCCCTAATCTGCCGCTCCGTAAACCGCCGCTACTTACATTATCCCTATGTACCCCTAATCTGCTGCCCCTAACACCGCCGACCCCTATATTATATTTATTAACCCCTAATCTGCCGCCCCCAACGTCGCCTCCACCTAACTACACTTATTAACCCCTAATCTGCTGACCGGACCTGAGCGCTACTATAATAAATGTATTAACCCCTAATCCGCCTCACTCCCGCCTCAATAACCCTATAATAAATAGTATTAACCCCTAATCTGCCCTCCCTAACATTGCCGACACCTAACTTCAAGTATTAACCCCTAATCTGCCGATCGGAGCTCACCGCTACTCTAATAAATTTTTTAACCCCTAAAGCTAATTCTAACCCTAACACCCCCCTAAGTTAAATATAATTTTATTCTAACGAAATAAATTAACTCTTATTAAATAACTTATTCCTATTTAAAGCTAAATACTTACCTGTAAAATAAACCCTAATATAGCTACAATATAAATTATAATTATATTGTAGCTATTTTAGGATTAATATTTATTTTACAGGCAAATTTGTAATTATTTTAACCAGGTACAATAGCTATTAAATAGTTAAGAACTATTTAATAGTTACCTAGTTAAAATAATTACAAAATTACCTGTAAAATAAATCCTAACCTAAGTTACAATTAAACCTAACACTACACTATCAATAAATTAATTAAATACAATACCTACAATTATCTACAATTAAACCTAACACTACACTATCAATAAATAAATTAAATACAATTTTAAATACAATTAAATAAACTAACTAAAGTACAAAAAATAAAAAAGAACTGTTACAAAAAATAAAAAAATATTTACAAACATTAGAAAAAAATTACAACAATTTTAAACTAATTACACCTACTCTAAGCCCCCTAATAAAATAACAAAGACCCCCAAAATAAAAAAATGCCCTACCCTATTCTAAATTACAAAAGTTCAAAGCTCTTTTACCTTACCAGCCCTTAATAGGGCCCTTTGCGGGGCATGCCCCAAAAAATTCAGCTCTTTTGCCTGTAAAAAAAAACATACAATACCCCCCCCAACATTACAGCCCACCACCCACATACCCCTAATCTAACCCAAACCCCCCTTAAATAAACCTAACACTAAGCCCCTGAAGATCTTCCTACCTTATCTTCACCTCACCGGGTCTCACCGATCGGTCCTGGCTCCAAAATCTTCATCCAACCCAAGCGGGGGCTGGCGATCCATAATCCTGCGGCTGAAGAGGTCCAGAAGAGGCTCCAAAGTCTTCATCCTATCCGGGAAGAAGAGGCGATCCAGACCGGCAACCATCTTGATCCAAGCGGCATCTTCTATCTTCATCCGATGAGGAACGGCTCCATCGCGAAGACCTCCAGCGCGGATCAATCTTCTTCCGACGACGTCCAACTGAAGAATGACGGTTCCTTTTAGGGACGTCATCCAAGATGGCGTCCTTCGAATTCCGATTGGCTGATAGGATTCTATCAGCCAATCGGAATTAAGGTAGGAAAATTCTGATTGGCTGATGGAATCAGCCAATCAGAATCAAGTTCAATCCGATTGGCTGATCCGATCAGCCAATCAGATTGAGCTCGCATTCTATTGGCTGTTCCGATCAGCCAATCAGAATTTTCCTACCTTAATTCCGATCCCTTAAAGGAACCGTCATTCTTCAGTTGGACGTCGTCGGAAGAAGATTGATCCGCGCTGGAGGTCTTCGCGATGGAGCCGTTCCTCATCGGATGAAGATAGAAGATGCCGCTTGGATCAAGATGGTTGCCGGTCTGGATTGCCTCTTCTTCCCGGATAGGATGAAGACTTTGGAGCCTCTTCTGGACCTCTTCAGCCGCAGGATTATGGATCGCCAGCCCCCGCTTGGGTTGGATGAAGATTTTGGAGCCAGGACCGATCGGTGAGACCCGGTGAGGTGAAGATAAGGTAGGAAGATCTTCAGGGGCTTAGTGTTAGGTTTATTTAAGGGGGGTTTGGGTTAGATTAGGGGTATGTGGGTGGTGGGTTGTAATGTTGGGGGGGGTATTGTATGTTTTTTTTTACAGGCAAAAGAGCTGAATTTTTTGGGGCATGCCCCGCAAATGGCCCTTTTAAGGGCTGGTAAGGTAAAAGAGCTTTGAACATTTGTAATTTAGAATAGGGTAGGGCATTTTTTTTATTTTGGGGGTCTTTGTTATTTTATTAAGGGGCTTAGAGTAGGTGTAATTAGTTTAAAATTGTTGTAATTTTTTTCTAATGTTTGTAAATATTTTTTTATTTTTTGTAACTTAGTTCTTTTTTATTTTTTGTACTTTAGTTAGTTTATTTAATTGTATTTATTTGTAGGAATTGTATTTAATTTATTTATTGATAGTGTAGTGTTAGGTTTAATTGTAGATAATTGTAGGTATTTTATTTAATTAATTTATTGATAGTGTAGTGTTAGGTTTAATTGTAAGTTAGGTTAGGATTTATTTTACAGATAATTTTGTAATTATTTTAACTAGGTAACTATTAAATCGTTCTTAACTATTTAATAGCTATTGTACCTGGTTAAAATAATTACAAAGTTGCCTGTAAAATAAATATTAATCCTAAAATAGCTACAATGTAATTATAATTTATATTGTAGCTATATTAGGGTTTATTTTACAGGTAAGTATTTAGCTTTAAATAGTAATAATTTATTTAATAAGAGTTCATTTATTTCGTTAGATTTAAATTATATTTAACTTAGGGGGGTGTTAGGGTTAGGGTTAGACTTAGCTTTAGGGGTTAATCCATTTATTAGAGTAGCAGCGAGATTCGGTCGGCAGATTAGGGGTTAATAATTGAAGTTAGGTGTCGGCGATGTTAGGGAGGGCAGATTAGGGGTTAATACTATTTATTATAGGGTTATTGAGGCGGGAGTGAGGCGGATTAGGGGTTAATAACTTTATTATAGTAGCGGTGCGGTCCGCTCGGCAGATTAGGGGTTAATAAGTGTAGGTAGGTGGAGGCGACGTTGAGGGGGGCAGATTAGGGGTTAATAAATATAATATAGGGGTCGGCGGTGTTAGGGGCAGCAGATTAGGGGTACATAAGGATAACGTAGGTAGCGGCGCTTTGCGGTCGGCAGATTAGAGGTTAATTATTGTATGTAGCTGGCGGCGACGTTGTGGGGGGCAGGTTAGGGGTTAATAAATATAATATAGGGGTCGGCGGTGTTAGGGGCAGCAGATTAGGGGTACATAAGTATAACGTAGGTGGCGGTCGGCAGATTAGGGGTTAACAAAATGTAATAGAGTGGCGGCGATGTGGGGGAACCTCGGTTTAGGGGTGTATAGGTAGTTTATGGGTGTTAGTGTACTTTAGGGCACAGTAGTTAAGAGCTTTATAAACCGGCGTTAGCCCAGAAAGCTCTTAACTACTGACTTTTTTCTGCGGCTGGAGTTTTGTCGTTAGATTTCTAACGCTCACTCCAGACACGACTCTAAATACCGGAGTTAGAAAGATCCCATTGAAAAGATAGGATACGCAATTGACGTAAGGGGATCTGCGGTATGGAAAAGTTGCGTGTGGAAAGTGAGCGTTAGACCCTTTCCTGACTGACTCCAAATACCGGCGGTAGCCTAAAAGCAGCGTTAGGAGCCTCTAACGCTGGTTTTCAAGGCTTCCGCCAAACTCTAAATCTAGGCCCCTGTGTTTAAATCAAGTTACTAATCAAGACAATAAATGCAATGCAGTTTCTGAGCAGTTTCGACCTCAGTGCTTTTCTTCCACCTATATTCCACCCTTTGCCTTATTCCAAAACAACATGGCAAGGGCCCTTTTTGATTGGTGCAATACCCGGCTGATTTTACTGACCACCAGGCTAAAATGTTAAGCCAAAATTGGCTAATATAATTTTTTCCCAATGTTTATTTCCCAAATTATCATTACATTAATTTATGTTAAATCATTCAATTAATTTGTGCTTTAGATAGAAGAAAATGTTATAATATTACAAAGTATTACACTGCCCCCACCCAGTTACTTTATAATGCCACCCTGCTGGTACAATTTTCTGTGGAGAACACTGCAGCCATATCTATTCAACTATTAATGAGCTATAAGCATCTACAAAAGTAATTTAGCATAAACTACCCTGGTTAACTCCTTGTGTGCAGCTAACCGCTGTGTTTCATGCATAAGAATGAAGGTGTTTACTCACTACTGTTGTTCTGTCAAGCCTGAAAAATCCTAGAAAAATGACCAGAAGCACATTTATGTTTGTAATCTTGTACTATTACTGACAGGTATATAAAAAAGGTGAACCAAGTCCAGATCCTAGTGAGGAAGAAAGTGAAGATGATGGGGAGGAGACAACAGATGTCAAACCTATGTAAGTAGAATAATGTTATTTACTCATAGAGATAATTACATTTTTTTTTTTTTAAACTTGTACTTGTGTGGAATTATTTTTTCGCAATTTTCCATGATAACTCTTATTTCTTTGCATAGCTTTTACCTCATTTATTGATACAAAAGGATTAAAGGACCATAATAGACAAACAATTACATGCTCTAATTTGTTAGAACATGTAATTTTAAGACTATCAACACTGAAAAGGGTTTAAACACACAGAAGAAGTTCCGCTTGGGACTCACAGGACACAGCTGGTCCCAAGTGGAAACCGCTGCTGATCCAATCAGCAGTGCTTAGCTGCATGACTCAGATGGCCTAAAGAATATGAGCAGCATCTAGAATCTGATGAACAGCTCAGAATAGGGGTGGAAATGGCTCAGTAGTTAGAGGGTTAACCAAAATAATTTGCTCATTCACCTGTCTTTAATCAGTCGTAGCTACTGTTACAATCCGATTGTTTGGCATTTCAAGAGCAACAGTATCCATGGCTATGACTGTATACACAAAAGCATGGCAAGACTTTATCGGCAAAGAATAGTGGGAAAACTAAAACAGAATGATAGGGACTGTCGACCACTAACAAGGATTTTGTCCAAACAGCACAGAACTACTGCATCAAAAGTGACAGTAGAACTCAATATCCACCTTGAACACCCTGTTTCCACAAAAACAGTCGGCAGAGAACTTCACAAAGCCAACATCCATGGAAAAGCTGCAATTGTTAAACTATTAATCACCGACACCGAATGCGAAAACAATGGTGTCATGATCATAAAAACTGGATGGTTGAAGACTGGAAACAAGTGATATGGTCCAAAGAGTCACCATTTCAATTATTCCCAACAGCAGGTTGGGTTTATGTATAGAGAATACCCAAGAAAGCATACAACTTGGACTGGGAGTGGATCTGTGATGATTTGGACGGCCAAATCTTGATTTTCATCTGTCCCCACTATCGCTAAATTGTTGAGTTACTGCCAGCAAGTACTTGGATAATCTAGGTTATTATGTGCATCAAATGATCCAAATGTTTCTTTCCAACAACAATTACATTTTTCAAGATGAAAATGCGCCCATACTCAAAACAGTTCAGTTTTAATTTGACGAGCAGCAAGATGAAATTCAACATCTGCTCAGCTCAGTCATCTGACTTGAATATCATTGAACCACGGTGGGCAGTTTAGGAGAGATGAATGAGATGCAGATTCTCTCCTCCAACATCTTTGAAGCAATTGGCAAATGTTCTGATATACGAATTGTGCAGCTTTCCACCGGAGACTATTTATTCATTTATCTTTCATATTTAAATAACTTTAGTATGATAAGAATTTTCTCAGGGATTAAAAGTACAATTTTTACTTGATTTGTTTTATTATTTAAAAAGATAACTCCTTTACTATCCATTCCTAAGCTTTGCATAACCAACATTGCTACACTAATTTATAACCTGTAAGTTTGCCTGTTTCTAAGCCCCCGCAGACCACCTCTTATCTCAGTACTTTTTATTAGCTTTTTAAATCTTGCACAACAGCTAGATGGTGCTACTTCATGTGTGCTGTATAGATAACACTGTGCTCACTCCTGTGGAGAATGATAATGGTTATACAAGAGCCAGCACTGATTATGCAATATGCAAGATTTTGAAAAGCTCTGAGATAAGGGGCAGTCTGCAGGGGTTAGATACAGATAATCATAAAGGTAAAAAGTATATTAATATAACAGTATTGGTTATGAAAAACTGGAGATTTGGTTATAAAGGGATTATGTATCTTTTTAAATAATTCCAATAACAATTTTCAAGTTGACCGTCCCTTTATTTAAACCAAAAATGTTTTATGTTTGAAGGGGGCTCTCTAAAATGTATATTAAAAGTTATCTGCCAGATTACGAATTTTGTCGGTAAAGACTTGCAGTGCTAACGAGCCTTTTTTATCCACCGCTCACTTAAGACAACGCTGGTATTACAGGTTTTCTGAATGGCTGCGTTAGCCTCAGAAAAGTGAGCGTTGAGCAAATTTAGCTTCACTTCTCACTGTAATACCAGTGTTGCTTACGGTAGCGGTAAGCTGGCTAAAACGTGCTCGTGCACGATCTCCCCATAGGAAACAATGGGGCTGAGACGGCTGAAAAAAAACCTAACACCTGCAAAAAAGCAGCGTCCAGCTTCTAACGCAGCCCCATTGTTTCCTATGGGAAAATACTTTCTAAGTCTACACCTAACACCCTAACATGAACCCCGAGTCTAAACACCCCTAATCTTATACTTATTAACCCCTAATCTGCCGCTCCCGACATCGCCGACACCTGCATTATACTATTAACCCCTAATCTGCCGCTCCGGACACCGCCGCCACCTACATTATACTTATGAATCTCTAATCTGCTGCCCCCAACATCGCCGACGTCTACATTATATTTATTAACCCCCTAATCTGCCGCCCCCAATGTAGCCACAACCTAACTACACTTATTAACCCCTAATCTGCCGACCGGACATCGCCGCTACTTTAATAAATGTATTAACCCCTAAACCGCCGCACTCCCGCCTTGCAAACACTAGTTAATTTTTATTAACCCCTAATCTGCCTGCCCTAACATCGCCGACACCTACTTACATTTATTAACCCCTAATCTGCCACCACCAATGTTGCTGCTACTATAATAAAGTTATTAACCCCTAAACCTAAGTCTAACCCTAACCCTAACACCCCCCTAATTTAAATATAATTTAAATACATCTAAAAAAAATAACTACAATTAAATAAATTATTCCTATTTAAAACTAAATACTTACCTGTAAAATAAACCATAAGATAGCTACAATATAATTAATAATTACATTGTAGCTATCTTATGATTTATTTTTATTTTACAGGCAACTTTGTATTTATTTAACTAGGTACAATAGTTATTAAATAGTTATTAACTATTTAATAACTACCTAGCTAAAATAAGTACGAAATTACCTGTAAAATAAATCCTAACCTAAGTTACAATTACACCTAACACTACACTGTCATTAAATAAATTACCTAAACTACCTACAATTAATTACAATTAAATACAATAAATAAAAAACCCCCCACTATATTACAGAAAAAAATAAACACTAAATTACAGAAAATAAAAAAAATTACAAGAAGTTTAAACTAATTGCACCTAATCTAAGCCCCCTAATAAAATAAAAAAGCCCCCCAAAATAATAAAAAGCCCTACCCTATACTAAATTACAAATAGCCCTTAAAAGGGCCTTTTGCGGGGCATTGCCCCAAAGTAATCAGCTCTTTTACCTGTAAAAAAAAAGAATACAATACCCCCCCCCCAACATTACAACCCACCACCCACACACCCCTACTCTAAAACCCACCCAATACCCCCTTAAAAAAAACTAACACTACCCCATTGAAAATCACCCTACATTGAGCCGTCTTCACCCAGCCGGGCACAAGTGGTCATCCGATCCGTCCAGAAGTCTTCATCCGATGGGCCAGAAGAGGACATCCAGACCGGCAGAAGTCTTCATCCTATCCGGGCAGAAGAGGACATCCATACCGGGAGAAGGCTTCATCCAAGCGGCATCTTCTATCTTCATCCATCCAACGAGGAACGACTCCATCTTGAAGACCTCTGGCGCGGAACATCCTTCTAGGCAGACGAACTAACGACGAATGACGGTTCCTTTAAATGACGTCATCCAAGATGACGTCCCTCGAATTCCGATTGGCTGATAGGATTCTATCAGCCAATCGGAAATAAGGTAGGAAAAATCCGATTGGTTGATGCTATCAGCCAATCGGATTGAAGTTCAATCCGATTGGCTGATTGGATCAGCCAATAGAATTGACCTCGCATTCTATTGGCTGATCCAATCAGCCAATCGTTGGATAAAAAGCAGCGTTAGGACCCCTTAACGCTGCTTTTTAAGGCTAATGCAAAACTCGTAATCTCGCCATATGTTTCTTAGAAATAACTGGGGTAACATTGATTTAAAGCATGCGTATTGGTAGTAAAAGTTATACTTTTGATATACCTACAGACAAACTATTTTTCTTAGATGATGTGTGTTGAGGAATGCAAACCAGTATTGTATTATTTTCGATTAGTGCAAGAAAGAATTCGGGCTTGTTTTTCTGCATATGGTCCAATAAATATTTAGTTTTTTAAAAGAGCAGTAATGGAATAAATACCCTTTTCTTATTAGCTATACACATTTATTTTTTTAAACAGTAAGCCTACAGAAGAGTCCATTTCTCAGTTGAATTCATCTAAGAAGAGCCAAGAGGTAAGAACACTATACTTTCTGCTTAGCTATTGTAGTGCTTGTAATGCTTTCTTTGCAGTGTTCTCCACAGAAAATGTTGCCTGCCAGGTGGCATTATACATTAGCTAGGCAGTGGCAGTGTAATACATTCTAATATTATAAAAGTCTGCTATCTAAAGCGCAAATAAATTGCATAATTTAACATATATTTATTTAATGACAATTTGTGTGATAAACAGTGAAAAATGTTAATACTAGCTAATATAGGTTAATATTGGCAAACATTTTAGCCGGGTGGTTAGTTAAATCAGCCGGGTGTTGCACATATTAAAAAATGTCCTGGGGAGCACATTGCTCTGTGTATATGATTGTGATCTGATTGTTGAGTTGAACATCTCTTCTATGTAACTGTCCATCATCTTCGATAATAACATTTAGGAGATATAAATTATTTTGACTGATGCCAGCTAAACACTATTACTTCTTGTTTCTAAAAATTTTTTATTATATTGATTCCAAAGAAGTCAGGGCTCTTCTCTCAAAATCTAGGTGCACAGTGAGATAGGTGTGGTGAATGCTGGCTGATGGTTGGATTTCATGTCCAGATTGACTGGAGATTACTGTGAGTCAGGAAGGGTTATGATCAGGTAGAACACATTCTATAACTGAAGGTCTAGTATAAATATACATATGTGCTCTTACATTAATAAGCTAATTATACACCCATTCTCGTCATGCATGGGGATCAGCTATAAGAAGCTGGTTTCAGGGATCCCTCAGATCATTGGTGGCTTAGTGAGCTGTACTCCCAAGCCTTTAATTGGAAAACTGGTGATGTCGCCACAAACATATGGTGATATCTCAAATGAACGTGGTTAGTGTAGATGCCAGGGAGCTCAATAAAAGAGGTAATTCAAATAGATAAAAAAGGGAAATATGATACAAAAAAATCCCATAGGGGCGCTTCCTTACTACAGATCCTATAACAGGATTGATAGGGACATATAGCATAAAAAAACACATCAAATCCAGATGAAACAATAGAATGCATATATAAAAGTCCTTAACATTCAATAAGCTGGCAGCGCTCAAAACGATGGTCAGTCCCTGGTGATGATAAATCTGAAAAGAAGAAAACACAGAGGCGCCAAAATGGCCTAGTAACGTCTGTACACAGGAAGATTCAGTGTGATCTAAAATGGTACTCACAAGGATAAAGCACACAATGGTACAGCTGAAGCAGACTGGAACAATAGCAGTGGTCCAGTTCACTGTTTGCCAACAATTCAAGCACCTGATCAAATGATCCGCAGGTAAGGCATTCGTTCAATATGTAGCGCACCTTCAGGACTTTTTTATCGTTTGGTTCTGAGAGGATCCTGTCTACACCTGAGAATAGTCTACTGGGCGACTGAGAGGTCCCAGCTTGCCTTTACTGCACCTGGAGGTGCGCTACATATTGAACAAATGCCTTACCTGCGGATCATTTGATCGGGTGCTTGAATTGTTGGCACACAGTGAGCTGGACCCCTGCTATTGTTCCAGTCTGCTTCAGCTGTACCATTGTGTGCTTTATCCTTGTGAGTACCATTTTAGATCACACTGAATCTTCCTGTGTACAGACGTTACTAGGCCATATTGGCGCCTCTGTGTTCTCTTCTTTTCTGATTCAAATAGATTCCACACGTGTATCACTTTCTTGATTATATTTAATAACAAATATGCTTGTACTCTGTAGATGTGTGAAAAACAAACTATATTTGATCTCCACTCCTTAAGGGGTGGATACAGGGTAGTTAAAGGGACATGAAACCCAAAAATCTTCTTTCGTGATTCAGATGGAGAATACAATTTTAAATAACTTTCCAATTTAATTCTATTATTTATTTTGCTTTCTTCTCTTTTTATCCTTTGCTGAAAGGGTTATCTAGGTAAGCTCAGGAGCAGCAAAGAACCTAGATTCTAGCTACTGATTGGTTGCTGCATATATGTACCTATTTTCATTGGCTCACCCATGTGTTCAGTTAGAAACCAGTAGTGCATTGCTGCTCCTTCAACAAATGATACCAAGAAAATAAAACAAATTAGATAATAGAAGTAAAGTAAAAAGTTGTTTAAAATTGTATTCTCTATCTGAAACATTAAAGAACATTTTTGGGTTTCATGTCCCTTTAATGACTTATTCACAGCCCTACACATACTTGAATAAATTATGCATTATATTGTATTTGTTTCTGGGGAAAAAAAAGTTAATACTTAGGTTTGTGTGATATTAAAGTGAATGTAAATTTTGATGCTAAAGTGCCCGGTTTTTAAAACTTTGATTAAAAACAGGGGCACTTTAATTCATCAAAATTTACATTTCACTCCTGTTGTGACAAAAAACTTACCTTTTAAACTTCACAGCAGCTCCAGCTTCCTCCGGTCTCACAAGCCATTTCTGATGTCAGAAATGATTGATAGGTCATCCTCCAATCACAGCTCCCCCCCCCCCCCCGGGGTATTCAGTGTCTGATTCACTACTGTGATTGGAGGAAGCCGAATGCCTCATTTTAGACCCAGGAAGAGGCTTTGAAACGGGTGGAGGAAGCTGGAGCTGCTGTGAAGATTAAAAGGTAAGTTTTTTTTCACAACAGGAGTGAAATGAAAATTTCTCTTGTAAGGTGTATCCAGTCCACGGATTCATCCATTACTTGTGGGATATTCTCCTTCCCAACAGGAAGCTGCAAGAGGATCACCTACAGCAGAGCTGTCTATATAGCTCCTCCCCTAACTGCCACCTCCCAGTCATTCTCTTGCAGCTCTCAACAAGGGAAGCAGCTAGAGAGATGTGGTGCATTAATGTAGTTTATCTTCAATCAAAAGTTTGTTATTTTCAAATGGTACCAGAGTTGTACTATTTTAGCCTCAGGCAGAAAGTTGAAGAGTCTGCCTGTGGTCTTTGATGATCTTAACAGGTTGGAACTAAGATCCATTGCTGTTCTCACACATAACTGAAGAGATGGGTAACTTCAGCTGGGGGAATAGCGTGCAGGGTCTCCTGCTCTGAGGTATGTGCAGTTTTAAATTTTTCTAGAGAAATGATAAGCTAGAAAATGCTGACAATACCGGATTTATTTAAGGTAAGCCTGATTACAGTGATTTAATAACGACTGGTATCATGCTTGCTGTAAAGGGTAATATTTTTATTATTTACTCACATTACTGAATAGATATAACGTTTGCTTGAGGTGTATAAACGTTTCATATTGGTGATAAAACTTTATTCTGGGGCCCAGTTTTTCCACATGGCTGACAATATTTTGCCTAGGGATAGTTTTTTAAGGCCCTCTCACTGTGAGTACAGGTTGGGAGGGGCCTATTTTCCATTAGTTTTTGCAGCTTGAGACATCCAGCTTCCCTGAAGGAGTCCCCTGAACATATAGGACCTCTCTAAGGGTTTTTTGAGCTTTCCAAAGTCGTTGTATGGGCAGGTAGGGCCACAGTAGAGCTGTGGCAGTTTGTTGTGACTGTTTAAAAACGTTTATATCGTTTTTTTGATCCGGTTTTGAAACTAAGGGGTTAATCATCCATTTGCAAGTGGGTGCAATGCTAATTCAGTCTATTATACACACTGTAAAAATTTCGTAAGATTTACTGCTTTTTTCACTGTTTTAGCAGTTTGTGTGATTGTTTTTTTTTCTCTTAAAGGCACAGTACAGTTTTTATTTTTTGCTTGTTCACAGTTATTAAAGTGTTTTTCAAGCTTGCTGGTCTCATTACTAGTCTGTTAAACATGTCTGACATAGAGGAAACTCCTTGTTCATTATGTTTAGAAGCCATTGTGGAACCCCCTCTTAGAATGTGTACCAAATGCACTGATTTTACTATAGATTACAAAGACCATATTCTGGTTTTAAAAATTTTTATCACCAGAAGAAATTGACAAGGAGGAAGTTATGCCGTCTAACTCTCCCCACGTGTCAGATCCTATAAATCCCGCTCAGGGGACCCCAAGTACACCTTGCAAGACATGGCGACAGTTATGAAACATACCCTTACAGAGGTATTATCTAAACTGCCAGGATTGCAAGGAAAGCGAGACAGCTTTGGGACTAGAATAAATACAGAGCTCTCTGACGCTTTAGTAGCTATCTCTGATACACCCTCACAATATAATAAAGCTGAAGCAGGAGAGCTTCAATCTGTGGGTGATTTTTCTGATTCAGGGAAGATACTTCAATCTAATTCTGATATGTCTACATTTAAATTTAAGCTTGAACACCTCTGCGTATTGCTCAGGGAGGTTTTAGCAACTCTGGACGACTGTGACACTATTGTAGTTCCAGAGAAAATATGTAGATTGGATAAATACTATGCAGTACCTACTTACACTGATGTTTTTCCAATCCCTAAAAGGTTTTCTGAAATTATTACTAAGGAATTGGATAGACCAGGTGTACCACTCTCTCCCCCTCCTGTTTTTAAAAAGATCTTTCCTATAGACGCCGCTACACGGGACTTATGGCAGACGGTCCCTAAGGTGGAGGGAGCAGTTTCTACTCTAGCTAAGCGTACCACTATCCCTGTCGAGGACAGTTGTGCTTTTCTAGATCCAATGGATAAAAAATTAGAGGGTTACCTTAAGAAAATTTTTATTCAACAAGGTTTTATTCTCCAGCCTCTTGCATGCATTGCCCCAGTCACTGCTGCCGCGGCTTTCTGGTTTGAGTCGCTAGAGGAGGCTCTACAGGTTGAAACCCAGTTTAAAGATATTATTGACAAGCTTAGGGCCCTTAAGCTAGCCAATTCATTTGTTTCTGACGCCGTTGTTCATTTAACCAAGCTAACTGCTAAAAATTCAGGTTTTGCTATTCAGGCGCGTAGGGCGCTATGGCTTAACTCCTGGTCAGCTGACGTGACTTCAAAGTCTAAACTTCTCAACATTCCCTTCAAAAGACAGATCCTATTCGGGCCTGGACTGAAGGAGATCATTTCTGACATCACTGGAGGAAAAGGTCACGCCCTTCCTCAAGACAGGTCCAACAAATTAAGGACCAAACAGTCTAGTTTTCGGCCCTTTCGAAACTTCAAGAGTGGCGCAGCTTCAACTTCCTCTAACACAAAACAAGAGGGATCTTTTGCCCAGTCTAAGCCGATCTGGAGACCTAACCAGGCTTGGAACAAGGGGAAACAGGCCAAGAAGCCTGCTGCTGCCTCTAAGACAGCATGAAGGAGCAGCCCCCGATCCGGAAACGGATCTAGTAGGGGGCAGACTCTCTCTCTTCGCCCAGGCTTGGGCAAGAGATGTCCAGGATCCCTGGGCATTGGAAATTGTGTCCAAGGCTTATCTTCTGGAATTCAAAACCTCTCCCCCAAAAGGAAGATTTCATCTCTCACTTTTATCTGCAAACCAGATAAAGAGAGAAGCATTCTTACATTGTGTTCAAGACCTCCTAGTTATGGGAGTGATCCACCCAGTTCCGCAGGAGGAACAGGGACAGGGCTTTTATTCAAATCTGTTTGTTGTTCCCAGGAAAGAGGGAACATTCAGACCAATCTTAGATCTCAGGATCTTAAACAAATTTCTCAGAGTCCCATCCTTCAAGATGGAGACTATTCAAACCATCCTTCCTATGATCCAGGAGGGTCAATACAGGCACTACCAGTTTGTGGCTCTTCCCTTCGGGTTGGCCACGGCACCAAGAATCTTTACAAAGGTTCTAGGGTCCCTTCTAGCGGTCGTCGACTTTTCAAGTTGCCAGGTCTCACACGGACATTGTTTCTGAGGACGCATGGGTGGAAAGTGAACGAAGAAAAAAGTTATCTATCCCCTCTCACAAGAGTTTCCTTCCTAGGAACTCTGATAGATTCTGTAGAAATGAAGATTTACCTGACAGAGGCCAGGTTGACAAAACTTCTAAATTCCTGCCATGTTCTTTATTCTACTTCTCGCCCTTCAGTGGCTCAGTGTATGGAAGTAATCGGCTTAATGGTAGCGGCAATGGACATAGTGCCGTTTGCCCGCCTACATCTCAGACCGCTGCAACTCTGCATGCTCAGTCAGTGGAATGGGGATTACAGAGATTTGTCCCCTCTACTAAATCTGGATCAAGAGACCAGGGATTCTCTTCTCTGGTGGTTATCTTGGGTCCATCTGTCCAAGGGTATGACCTTCCGCACGCCAGATTGGACAATAGTAACGACAGATGCCAGCCTTCTGGGCTGCAGTCTGGAGCTCCCTGAAGGCTCAGGGCTTGTGGACTCAGGAGGAGACACTCCTTCCGATAAACATTCTGGAACTAAGATCGATATTCAATGCTCTTCAGGCTTGGCCTCAGCTAGCTGCGGTCAGGTTCATCAGATTTCAGTCGGACAACATCACAACTGTAGCTTACATCAACCATCAAGGGGGAACAAGGAGTTCCCTAGCAATGTTGGAAGTTTCAAAAATAATTCTATGGGCAGAGGTTCACTCTTGCCATCTATCAGCTATCCATATCCCAGGAGTAGAGAACTGGGAGGCGGATTTTCTAAGTCAACAGACTTTTCATCCGTTGGAGTGGGAACTCCATCCGGAGGTGTTTGCACAGTTGATTCAACTTTGGGGCAAACCAGAACTGGATCTTATGGCGTCTCGTCAGAACGCCAAGCTTCCTTGTTACGTGTTCAGGTCCAGGGATCCCAAGGCAGCGCTGATAGATGCTCTAGCAGCGCCTTGGTCCTTCAACCTGGCTTATGTGTTTCCACCGTTTCCTCTGCTCCCTCGTCTGATTGCCAAGATCAAGCAGGAGAGAGCTTCAGTGATTTTGATTGCTCCTGCGTGGCCACGCAGGACTTGGTACGCAGATCTGGTGGACATGTCATTCTTTCCACCTTGGACTCTGCCGCTGAGGCAGGACCTTCTACTTCAAGGTCCCTTCAAACATCCAAATCTAATTTCTCTGCATCTGACTGCTTGGAGATTGAACGCTTGATTTTGTCAAAACGTGGTTTTTCCGAGTCGGTCATTGATACCTTAATTCAGGCTCGAAAGCCTGTCACCAGGAAAATCTATCATAGGATATGGTGTAAATATCTTCATTGGTGTGAATCCAAGGGTTACTCATGGAGTAAAGTCAGGATTCCCAGGATATTGTCTTTTCTCCAAGAAGTATTGGAGAAGGGATTGTCAGCTAGTTCCTTAAAGGGACAGATTTCTGCTCTGTCTATTCTTTTGCACAAGCGTCTGGCAGATGTTCCCGACGTTCAGGCATTTTGTCAGGCTTTAGTTAGAATCAAGCCTGTGTTTAAACCTGTTGCTCCGCCATGGAGTTTAAATTTAGTTCTTAAAGTTCTTTCAGGCGTTCCGTTTGAACCTCTGCATTCCATAGATATCAAGCTTTTATCTTGGAAAGTTCTGTTCTTGGTAGCTATCTCTTCGGCTCGAAGAGTTTCAGAGTTATCTGCCTTGCAGTGTGATTCCCCTTATCTGATCTTCCATGCAGATAAGGTAGTTTTGCGTACCAAACCTGGGTTTCTTCCTAAGGTGGTATCCAATAAGAATATCAATAAAGAGATTGTTGTTCCGTCACTGTGTTCTAATCCTTCTTCAAAGAAGGAACGTCTATTACACAATCTTGACGTGGTTCGTGCTTTAAAGTTTTATTTACAAGCTACTAAAGATTTTCGGCAAACATCTGCATTGTTTGTTGTCTACTCTGGACAGAGGAAAGGCCAAAAGGCTTCAGCAACTTCTCTTTCTTTTTGGTTAAGAAGTATAATCCGCTTAATTTATGAGACTGCTGGCCAGCAGCCTCCTGTAAGAATTACAGCTCATTCCACTAGAGCGGTGGCTTCCACATGGGCCTTTAAAAATGAGGCTTCTGTTGAACAGATTTGTAAGGCGGCGACTTGGTCTTCGCTTCATACTTTTTCTAAATTCTACAAATTTGATACTTTTGCTTCCTCTGAGGCTATTTTTGGGAGAAAGGTCTTACAGGCAGTGGTGCCTTCCGTTTAAGCGCCTGCCTTGTCCCTCCCTTCATCCGTGTCCTATAGCTTTGGTATTGGTATCCCACAAGTAATGGATGAATCCGTGGACTGGATACACCTTACAAGAGAAAACAAAATTTATGCTTACCTGATAAATTTATTTCTCTTGTGGTGTATCCAGGCCACGGCCCACCCTGTCATTTTAAGGCAGGTGTTTTTTAATTTTTAAACTACAGTCACCACTGCACCCTATAGTTTCTCCTTTCTCTTGCTTGTCTTCGGTCGAATGACTGGGAGGTGGCAGTTAGGGGAGGAGCTATATAGACAGCTCTGCTGTGGGTGATCCTCTTGCAGCTTCCTGTTGGGAAGGAGAATATCCCACAAGTAATGGATGAATCCGTGGACTGGATACACCACAAGAGAAATAAATTTATCAGGTAAGCATAAATTTTGTTTTTGATGAATTAAAGTGCCCCTGTTTTTAATCGAAGTTTTAAAAACTGGGCACTTTAGCATCAAAATTTACATTCACTTTAAGAAAAATATAGTGAATTTTAGTGTTTAGGCTGCATCTGTTTTTGATCTATTTGTATGCAGACTGAAAAGTAGACTTATGTATGGAATTACTTATTAATTATATGTTGACTGTTTGTATCGTTTTTTTTTTTAGCAGATGAGTTCGGCCGATGCTTTGACAACCATGGGTACAATACCTTCTGGCTTCCGAATGTCAACACTGGCACAGCTCCTAGAGCAAGGTATGGATTCTTCAGACAGGGTTCTCTTTACTTGAGGAGTGACCTGACTATCTTTGTTTAGCTTGAGAACATCCAGAACAATGACAGCATGCTCTTCAATATAAAAAGAGAGAGAGATGCACTCAGCTGAGACAGAACAAAAGCTATAAAAACGTCTGTGCCTGTTCATTTTAGGGTGCCACTCAGGGTGCACACTATGCCCCTTCACAGAGAAAAAATATCCTGTAGCATATCAGTCTGACCCTATCCAATGACAGTCCAGCACCGAAATACCAGCCAGTTCTTCTCTGAACAAGAGAAACAACAACCCCGGACGATCGTTTTGGCCTTCTGTGGGCAGTCGCATCTCTCTAAGGGCATGTGTGCAAGGAGTCCACATCTGGTTTCCCCTTTTACTTTTAGGGAGACCCAAGAGCAATTTGCATAAATATAAAAAGAGAGAGAGATACACTCAGCTGTGACAGACCAAAAGCTAGAAAAACTTTGATGCCTGTTAGTTTTAGGGTGCCACTCAGGGTGCATACTCCTCAAACCATTACTGATTTGATATTAGCTTCTTGCTTAGAGGGAGGGAAGTTGACAGTGGCTTTTCCCTTTCTCCCTGTTTCTTCCCTTGTGCTACATTTTAAGTTTCCTCTTTCTTTACACAGGTAGGTAAATAATAGTATCTCCTTGATCTTTGTATATTGTAGCTAACATCTACGCACAGAAAGGTGTATGTTCAGTTGTCTGTTAGCAGTTGTATACTGTTGTAAACCTACTGTTTTTTTGTGTTATAGGTCTCAATGTTCTCCCCAGGTCCTATTTAATGGGGGGCAGCACTCAGCTTTTTTACCGGCCGCCCAGCTAAATTTTAAGCTGATATTAAGCTAAAATTATCCAATATTAAAATGTTTGTTGCACAAATTATCATTACATTGTTAAATTATGCAATTTAGTTATGCTGTAGAAAGATTTAGTAACATTTATAAATAACTAAAAATGTTATAAAATTGTAAAGTATTACACTGCACCCACTCGGATTTTGAAGGTGTGGCTTGTGACGTTATTAATGGCATTGTTATGGCTCTAGTTTTCCCCAAAGCTATCTAGGAAAAAATCAACGACACTTTTGTAAATATTTGCAGAAAGATCCTGTCTTCCATTGCTTGTGCCGGTTATAATCCCTCCAGCCTGCTTCAAGTCACTTTTTTATTACTTTATTGTTAAGAAATACTCTACTATGGGTAGATGTTGTGTCTGTAAAGTTAAGTTAGGCTGTGTTATACTTATATTGGCCTTATTGTTTTTTAAAGGAACTTATAGTATGCTTGAGGTGTATTGTATTGCTGTCCCCTCCAGTTTGTTCTCATGTTGCAGTGTTATTGGACCAACCTTTTGGTAAATGCTGCTTAAAGTATAATCTAAAAGAGTAGCTTTTAAATTGTCAATCCATCATTTAACTTTTTTTTAAAAAGGCTTTGTTGTGCATTAATATTGTTTACATGTCCTCTAAGGCCCTCCCGCCTTGTGTAGTTTTTTTTCCAGGTGATGTTTCTTACTGTCATCCAATCAACAGCTTAGGCATATGGCTCTCTGTTTTCTATGTGGGGCTTCCTTATTTGTATCGAGCATGCACAATGTTGTGCCCATCGGCTCAGTCAGAGGCTGTTTCCACACTCAGGGAGTTCCCTTTCTGTAACTGCAATAGAAGCAAACAGTGAATCGGAACAAGAGTTCCAATTCACTGTTTACTTGTATTGTTTTATTGATAACCCTGGAAATGTTGCAGTGGGAGCACAATCTGGAGCGCACACTTCTAATTAGGTATAGAGCGGGTGGGACTGCTCTATATGTCACTACACTACAGTAAAAGAAAGGTGAGGGGATAAGAGAAAAATAAAAACTGGAAAATATAAAAAAAATCATTAAACATTAATATAATGTACAGTTACAAGAAAAATACATAGTAGATTGATTGGCATACTCAGGATATTATGGTAAGTTCACATAATGTAAAATTCTAGTTACCTAGTGCAAATTTTATTTTTAAACTTTACATCTGTGACAAATCACAATAAAATTATTGATATATAACTATTCCAGACTATAAACTAGATTCATGTTATTTTAATGACTTCGGAAAAGTCAGAGGTAGAACTCATGATCTAATAAAAAAGGCACATAGAGCAACATAACCATGTGCTTTTCCATGTGCAATTCCTTTGTTTACAAGTGTTGTGCAATTTTAACCTTTTAATGCTGTTATGCCGTTCTATTTTGTCATAATTACACTGGGCTTTAAAGCCATTTTGACGGAATAGAACGTCATAGCCAACAGCTGTCCTGAAGCCTTCTGTGCTTCCAGGATTTGATCGCGGTCTGGAGGGCGTTGCTAGGGTTGTAGGGACGCCCCCCAGACGCAATCCAATAATTGAAATCTTGCGATCGTGTGCACGATCGCATGGTTTCAATTTGTCTACATCAGAACAGTTGTTCCTATGTAGACACTTTAACCCTATCGCGAAAGGTGAAGTTCAAACCCAGAGTTAAATATACATTAAAGTAAACTTTTTAATATATGCATAGTATCAATCATCAATTAAAGGGACATTCCAGTGAAAATATATATGCTCATAGATTTATTACATCTTTGAATAGAAACATATTTGCAATATACATGTATTGGCAAAAATGCTTCTAGTAAGAGTTATCACTGTTTTAGAGTTAACATTTTTCTCTGCACGTACATGTGAAGCATAGCTAGATATTGTCACTGCACCAACATTTTAAATACTGCAGCTGCTCAGATCATCATTGGGGCTGTATCATGTCAGCAATTAACAAATTGAATCATTATAAGATGGTACAAGCACCTTTAGGCTCTCAGAACAAGTGATGTGTTTAAAATGCTGGTGCACTTTGCATACTTAAATACACTTTTGAAACTGCTATAGCTTTTATTAGAAGCATTTTTGCTAATGCATGTATATTACAAAATTGCTTCTGTTCAATACCAAAATACACCCAAGTGGTTTTCAATTTTGGCTGGAATATCCCTTTAACCCCTTAATGACAACTGACGTACCAGGTACGTCCTGCAAAAACTGTTAAAAAGCATCCGATGCAGAGAGAGACACTCTGTGGCCCTCTCTGCACCGGTAGCGATGGTGCCGTTCGTTGGTGGGAGGAGGATGGGCGGCCCATCGCTACCCGGCATCCGTTTCCTGCAAGTGCATTGTGCACGCCGGATGCTGGGAGCGTGCAGAGGGGGGGCCTGTACCCAAACGGTATATAATATGTGTGGGTACAGTAAATGAGTAAGAGGAAAATTACAGCTAAACACTAACACTGCAGAAATGTAAAAATAGCCCTTGTCATTAAGGGTAAGAAAACTGAAAAATGGTCCGGTCATTAAGGGGTTAAGCACTAAATTGCAAAAGATCTTCATACAAAATAAATGTTTTAAAAATGTTTGAGTCTGTTACTTTTTTGGAAATTAGAAGACTGTTAATTGCAGATGTGCACCAGATTTTTTAAAATCCTGGCAGTGAAAGAGTTAAATCACTTCGCTTGTACGGTTAATTTTTGCTGTAATTTAGAGATTACCCTCCCACCTGAGACTTCCCACCCCCTGATCCCTACCTGATCCATCCCAAATAGTTATCTCCCACTGCCCCACATTGGTCAACACCATCTAAGGTACTGGCAACAGTTTAGTGGTTTTTTTATGTTGTTTTTTGTATTATTTTCTGCAGTGTAGGGATCTTACCCTCCTCCATGATCCCTCTCAAACAGCTTTCTTCCCCCCTGGTCGACGCCATATTTGTTGCTGACATTTTATAACTTTTTTCCCCCCTATAGTGTAGGGAACACCCCTCACCCTCCCCACCTCCTCCTGCAAACAATCATTCATTTTCTGTAGTGTAGGGCCCACTCCCCCCATCCAAGAACACACAGTTTCTGTAGTCTAGGGCCCATCCCTCCATCTCTTCTCCTGTGGTCTCCGCTGTCAACACCTTACAATGGGCAAAGTGTTGTGTGACATACAGTATCCCACAAAAGTGAGTACAAACCTTACATTTTTGTAAATATTTTATTATATCTTTTCATGTGACAACACTGAAGAAATTACACTTTGCTACAATGTAAAGTAGTGCGTGTACAGCCTGTAAAACGGTGTAAATTTGCTGTCCCCTCAAAAGTGAATACACCCCTATGTGGAAATGTCCAAATTGGGCCCAAAGTGTCAATATTTTGTGTGGCCACCATTATTTTCCAGCACTGCCTTAACCCTCTTGGGCATGGAGTTCACCAGAGCTTCACATGTTGCCACTGGAGTCCTCTTCCACTCCTCCATGACGACATCACTGAGCTGGTGGATGTTAGAGACCTTGCGCTCCCCCACCTTCAATAGCGTTTAGGTCTGGAGAGGTGTGGAGAGGTGTGTTTGGGGTCATTATCATGTTGTAATACTGTCCTGCGGCCCCGTCTCCGCAGGGAGGGGATCATGCTGTATTTCAGTATGTCACAGTACATGTTGGCATTCATGGTTCCCTCAATGAACAGTAGCTCTCCAGTGCCGGCAGCACTTATACAGGCCCAGACCATGACACTCCCCACCACCATGCTTGACTGTAGGCAAGGCACACTTGTCTTTGTCACCTGGTTGCTGCCACACACGCTTGACACCATCTGAACCAAATAAGTTTATCTTGGTCTCATCGGACCAAAGGACATGGTTCCAGTAATCCATGTCCTTAGTCTGCTTGTCTTCAACAAACTGTTTGCGGGCTTTCTTGTGTATCATCTTTAGAATAGGCTTCCTTCTGGGATGACAGCCATGCAGACCAATTTGATTCAGTCTGCGGCGTATGGGCTGAGCAGTGACTGGCTGACCCCTCACCCCTTCAACCTCTGCAGCAATACTGGCAGCACTCATACGTCTATTTCCCAAAGGCAACCTCTGGATATGACGCTGAGCACGTGCGCTCAACTTCTTTGGTCGGCCATGGCAAGGCCTGTCCTCAATGGAACCTGTCCTGTGAAACCGCTGTATGGTCTTGCCCACCGTGCTGCAGCTCTGTTTCAGGGTCTTGGCAATCTTCTTATAGCCTAGGCCATCTTTATGTAGCGCAGCAATTCTTTTTTTCAGAACCTCAGAGAGTTCTTTGCCATGAGGTGCCATGTTTAACTTCCAGTGACCAGTATGAGAGAGTGTGAGAGCGATAACACCAAATTTAACGCACCTGCTTGTCATTCACACCTGACACCTTGTAATGACTAATTGGGCCTGATTTGGACATTTTTGGGGTGTACTCACTTTCGTTGCCAACGGTTTAGACATTAATGGCTGTGTGTTGAGTTATTTTGAGGGGACAGCAAATTTACACTGTTATACAGGCTGTATAGTCACTACTTTACATTGTAGCAAAGTGTCATTTCTTCAGTGTTGTCACGTGAAAAGATATAATAGAATATTGACAAAAATGTGAGGGGTGCACTCACTTTTGTGGGATACTGTAGTACATACGTCCAATTGGCTCAAGGGGTTAAAATTGGACGCGCTTGCTTAATCATGAAAGTTTAATATTGTCCCTTAACACACAAATCTCAGCTTTTGACCGGCTGAGTTTCTAAAAGTCAGTTTAAAAAACTTTTCTTCAAGAAATAGGCTTATTACCTTATTCACTGTTTCAAAATGTTTTATTATCTTTTTATTTAGAATAATACTCAATTGTGTGCAAACAGGAAAAAAATTGTATGGAACACAGAAAGACATGTTTTAGTCCACTCAGAAAGGAAGTCATATTAATTACTAATAAAATAAATCAATAAATGATGTTCACCTCCCTATCATTTACAGCAGAGAAACAAAAACATAAATCTATAATTGTTTGTCTGAATTGCTTTTGGCTAAAGGGACAGTGATCACCTTGAGATTATAATATTAAATGTTTGTTTATGCATTGTAATTTGGCTCTGAAAATTTTCAATTTTTCAGAACTTGAAACACACACAGCAGACTTCTCAGGGCTAACCCTGCTACATATGTTTCCATAATTGACTTGAACTATTAACAACTGCACAACAATGCCTTTTATATACTAACATTATGCTTGGGGCTAGCCTTGTTGTCTGCAGACTCAAGCCCCGATTGGCTACTCCACATAAGACAAGAGGTGGGTGCTGTTTGGCTTTTGAAAAACAATTGAAGCAAACAAAATGTTGAATTGCATTAAAAAGTTTATAGTTGGCTCATTATTGTATAGAAAGTGAACAGACATGCCTTGTAATTAGGTGTTTACTGTCCCTTTAAAAGAAAGGGGTGTGCATGTTTATTCAGTCTGGGATTCTTTGATCAAAACTGCCTTAAAAAAGATTTTTTTTTAGACATAATAGCCTCTTCTCTATCTAAAAGCTAATATTAAAACAGTTCCTTAATCTTTAAAGGGTTGCTGTATGAACATAGCTGTTCTGTTAACAAGTTTACATGTGTTTCAAACTCATGTACTTGTTAATTTCTTTCATGTAATTGGCAAGAGTCCATGAGCTAGTGACGTATGGGATATACAATCCTACCAGGAGGGGCAAAGTTTCCCAAACCTCAAAATGCCTATAAATACACCCCTCACCACACCCACAATTCCGTTTTACAAACTTTGCCTCCTATGGAGGTGGTGAAGTAAGTTTGTGGTAAGATTTTTATCCTGCTATGAGGTATGTGCAGTTAAGATTTTTCTAGAAGATGTGAATGCTAGAAAATGCTGCTGATACCAAATTTATGTAAGGTAAGCCTGAATACAGTGATTTAATAGTGACTGGTATCATGCTTACTTTCTGAGGTAATACTCTTTTATATTTACAATATAAAACGTTTGCTGGCATGTTTAAACGTTTTTATATATACTTTGGTGATAAAACTTTATTGGGGCCTAGTTTTTTCCATATGGCTGGCTTAAATTTGCCTAGAAACAGTTTCCTGAGGCTTTCCACTGTGTTACTATGAGTGGGAGGGGCCTAATTTAGCGCTTTTTTTGCGCAGTAACTTTTACAGACTGAGACATCCAGCTTCCTCCAGGAGACCCCTGAATGCTATAGGACATCTCTAAAGGGCTCTTAGGCTTTCCAAAATCGTTTGTTGGTGAAGGTAGGCCCACAGCAAGGCTGTGGCAGTTGGTGTGACTGTAAAAAAATGTTTATATCGTTTTTTTTATCTGTTTTTTGAACTAAGGGGTTAATCATCCATTTGCAAGTGGGTGCAATGCTCTGTTAGCTTATTATACACACTGTAAAAATTTTGTTTGATTTACTGCCTTTTTTCACTGTTTTTCAAATTCTGACAAAATTTGTTTCTCTTAAAGGCACAGTACCGTTTCTTATATTTGCTTGTTAATTTGATTTAAAGTGTTTTCCAAGCTTGCTAGTCTCATTGCTAGTCTGTACAAACATGTCTGACATAGAGGAAACTCCTTGTTCATTATGTTTAAAAGCCATGGTGGAACCCCCTCTTAGAATGTGTACCAAATGTACTGATTTCACTTTAAGCAATAAAGATCATATTCTGTCTTTAAAAAATGTATCACCAGAGGAATCTGACGAGGGGGAAGTTATGCCGACTAACTCTCCATACGTGTCAGATCCTTTGACTCACGCTCAAGGGACTCACGCTCAAATGGCGCCAAGTACATCCAGGGCACCCATAGCGTTTACTTTACAAGACATGGCGGCAGTCATGGATAATACACTGTCAGCGGTATTAGCCAGACTACCTGAATTTAGAGGAAAGCGAGATAGCTCTGCAGTTAGACGAAATACAGAGCATACTGACGCTTTAAGAGCTATGTCTGATACTGCCTCACAATATGCAGAAGCTGAAGAAGGAGAGCTTCTTTCTGTGGGTGATGTTTCTGACTCAGGGAAGATGATGCAACCTGATTCTGATATTTCTACATTTAAATTTAAGCTTGAACACCTCCGCGTGTTACTCAGGGAGGTTTTAGCTGCTCTGAATGACTGTGATACAATTGCAGTGCCAGAGAAATTGTGTAGACTGGATAAATACTATGCAGTGCCGGTGTGCACTGATGTTTTTCCAATACCTAAAAGGTTTACAGAAATTATTACTAAGGAATGGGATAGACCAGGTGTGCCGTTCTCTCCCCCTCCTATTTTTAGAAAAATGTTTCCAATAGACACCACCACACGGGACTTATGGCAGACAGTTCCTAAGGTGGAGGGAGCAGTTTCTACTCTAGCAAAGCGTACTACTATCCCTGTCGAGGACAGTTGTGCTTTCTTAGATCCAATGGATAAAAAGTTAGAGGGTTACCTTAAGAAAATGTTTATTCAACAAGGTTTTATCCTACAGCCCCTTGCATGCATTGCTCCTGTCACCGCTGCTGCAGCGTTCTGGTTTGAGTCTCTGGAAGAGGCTTTACAGGTAGCGACTCCATTGGATGACATACTTGACAAGCTTAGAGCACTTAAGCTAGCCAATTCTTTTGTTTATGATACCATTGTTCATTTGACTAAACTAATGGCTAAGAATTCTGGTTTTGCTATCCAGGCGCGCAGAGCGCTATGGCTTAAATCATGGTCAGCTGACGTTACTTCAAAGTCTAAGCTGCTTAACATTCCCTTCAAGGGGCAGACCCTATTCGGGCCTGGTTTGAAGGAGATTATTGCTGATATCACTGGAGGAAAAGGTCATGCCCTTCCTCAGGATAGGTCCAAATCAAGGGCCAAACAGTCTAATTTTCGTGCCTTTCGAAACTTCAAGGCAAGTGCGGCATCAACTTCCTCTAATGCAAAACAAGAGGGAACTTTTGCTCAGTCCAAGACGGTCTGGAGACCTAACCAGGCCTGGAACAAAGGTAAGCAGGCCAAAAAGCCTGCTGCTGCCTCTAAGACAGCATGAAGGAACGGCCCCCTATCCGGTAACGGATCTAGTAGGGGGCAGACTTTCAGTCTTCACCCAGGCGTGGGCAAGAGATGTCCAGGATCCCTGGGCGTTGGAAATTATATCCCAGGGATATCTTCTGGACTTAAAAGCTTCCCCACCAAAAGGAAGATTTCACCTTTCACAATTATCTGCAAACCAGATAAAGAGAGAGGCATTCTTACACTGTGTACAAGACCTCCTAGTTATGGGAGTGATCCATCCAGTTCCAAAGGAGGAACAGGGACAGGGATTTTACTCAAATCTGTTTGTGGTTCCCAAAAAAGAGGGAACCTTCAGACCAATTTTGGATCTAAAGATCTTAAACAAATTCCTCAGAGTTCCATCATTCAAGATGGAGACTATTCGTACCATCCTACCTATGATCCAGGAGGGTCAATACATGACTACAGTGGATTTAAAGGATGCTTATCTTCACATTCCGATACACAAAGATCATCATCGGTTTCTCAGGTTTGCCTTCCTAGACAGTCATTACCAGTTTGTAGCTCTTCCCTTTGGGTTAGCTACAGCCCCAAGAATTTTTACGAAGGTTCTGGGGTCACTTCTGGCGGTCCTAAGGCCGCGGGGCATAGCAGTGGTCCCTTATTTAGACGACATCCTGATTCAGGCGTCAAACTTCCAAATTGCCAAGTCTCATACGGACATAGTGTTGGCATTTCTGAGGTTGCATGGGTGGAAGGTGAACGAGGAAAAGAGTTCTCTATCCCCCCTCTCAAGAGTTTCCTTCCTAGGGACTCTGATAGATTCTGTAGAAATTAAAATTCACCTGATGGAGTCAAGGTTATCAAAACTTCTAAATTCCTGCCGTGTTCTTTATTCCATTCCTCGCCCTTCGGTGGCTCAGTGCATGGAAGTAATCGGCTTAATGGTTTGCACGCCTACATCTCAGACTGCTGCAACTCTGCATGCTCAGTCAGTGGAATGGGGATTACACAGATTTATCCCCTCTACTAAATCTGGATCAAGAGACCAGGGATTCTCTTCTCTGTTGGCTATCTCGGGTCCATCTGTCCAAAGGTATGACCTTTCGCAGGCCAGATTGGACAGTTGTAACGACAGATGCCAGCCTTCTAGGTTGGGGTGCAGTCTGGAACTCCCTGAAGGCTCAGGGATCGTGGACTCAGGAGGAGTCACTCCTTCCAATAAATATTCTGGAACTGAGAGCGATATTCAATGCTCTTCAGGCTTGGCCTCAGTTAGCAACTCTGAGGTTCATCAGATTTCAGTCGGACAACAGCACGACTGTGGCTTACATCAACCATCAAGGGGGAACAAGGAGTTCCCTAGCGATGTTAGAAGTCTCAAAGATAATTCGCTGGGCAGAGATTCACTCTTGCCACCTATCAGCTATCCATATCCCAGGTGTAGAGAACTGGGAGGCGGATTTTCTAAGTTGTCAGACTTTTCATCCGGGGGAGTGGGAACTCCATCCGGAGGTGTTTGCACAATTGATTCATCGTTGGGGCAAACCAGAACTGGATCTCATGGCGTCTCGCCAGAACGCCAAGCTTCCTTGTAACGGATCCAGGTCCAGGGATCCCAAGGCAACGCTGATAGATGCTCTAGCAGCACCCTGGTCTTTCAACCTGGCTTAAGTGTTTCCACCGTTTCCTCTGCTCCCTCGTCTGATTGCCAAGATCAAGCAGGAGAGAGCATCGGTGATCTTGATAGCGCCTGCGTGGCCACGCAGGACCTGGTATGCAGATCTAGTGGACATGTCATCCTTTCCACCTTGAACTCTACCGTTAAGACAAGACCTTCTACTACAAGGTCCTTTCAATCATCCAAATCTAATTTCTCTGAGACTGACTGCCTGGAGATTGAACGCTTGATGTTATCAAAGCGTGGCTTCTCCGAGTCAGTCATTGATACCTTAATACAGGCACGAAAGCCTGTCACCAGGAAAATTTACCATAAGATATGGCGTAAATATCTTTATTGGTGTGAATCCAAGGGTTACTCATGGAGTAAGGTCAGGATTCCCAGGATATTATCCTTTCTCCAAGAAGGTTTGGAAAAAGGATTGTCAGCTACTTCCTTAAAGGGACAGATTTCTGCCCTGTCTATTCTTTTGCACAAGCGTCTGGCAGATGTTCCAGACGTTCAGGCATTTTGTCAGGCTTTAGTTAGAATCAAGCCTGTGTTTAAACCTGTTGCTCCGCCATGGAGCTTAAATCTGGTTCTTAAAGTTCTTCAAGGAGTTCCGTTTGAACCTCTTCATTCCATAGATATAAAACTTTTATCTTGGAAAGTTCTGTTTTTGGTAGGTATTTCCTCGGCTCGTAGAGTCTCTGAGTTATCTGCCTTTCAATGTGATTCTCCTTATCTGATCTTTCCATGCGGCTAAGGTAGTCCTGCGTACCAAACCTGGGTTTTTACCTAAGGTGGTGTCTAATAAGAATATCAATCAAGAGATTGTTGTTCCATCTTTGTGTCCTAATCCTTCTTAAAAGAAGGAACGTCTATTACACAATCTGGACGTGGTTCATGCTTTAAAGTTTTACTTATAAGCTACTAAAGATTTTCATCAAACATCTACTTTGTTTGTTGTCTACTCTGGACAGAGGAGAGGTCAAAAGGCTTCGGCAACCTCTCTTTCTTTGGCTAAGAAGCATAATCCGCTTAGCCTATGAGACTGCTGGCCAGCAGCCTCCAGAAAGGATTACAGCTCATTCTACTAGAGCTGTGGCTTCTACATGGGCCTTTAAAAATGAGGCTTCTGTTGAACAGATTTGCAAGGCGGCGACTTGGTCTTCGCTTCATACTTTTTCAAAATTCTACAAGTTTGATACTTTTGCTTCTTCGGAGGCTATTTTTGGGAGAAAGGTTTTACAGGCAGTGGTACCTTCCGTTTAAGTACCTGCCTTGTCCCTCCCTTTATCCGTGTACTTTAGCTTTGGTATTGGTATCCCACAAGTAATGGATGATCCGTGGACTGGATACACCTTACAAGTGAAAACATAATTTATGCTTACCTGATAAATTTATTTCTCTTGTGGTGTATCCAGTCCACGGCCCACCCTGTCATTTTAAGGCAGGTATTTTTTAACTTTAAACTAAAGTCACCACTGCACCCTATGGTTTCTCCTTTCTCTGCTTGTTTTTGGTCGAATGACTGGATATGGCAGTTAGGGGAGGAGCTATATACAGGGAGTGCAGAATTATTAGGCAAGTTGTATTTTTGAGGATTAATTTTATTATTGAACAACAACCATGTTCTCAATGAACCCAAAAAACTCATTAATATCAAAGCTGAATAGTTTTGGAAGTAGTTTTTAGTTTGTTTTTAGTTATAGCTATTTTAGGGGGATATCTGTGTGTGCAGGTGACTATTACTGTGCATAATTATTAGGCAACTTAACAAAAAACAAATATATACCCATTTCAATTATTTATTTTTACCAGTGAAACCAATATAACATCTCAACATTCACAAATATACATTTCTGACATTCAAAAACAAAACAAAAACAAATCAGTGACCAATATAGTCACCTTTCTTTGCAAGGACACTCAAAAGCCTGCCATCCATGGATTCTGTCAGTGTTTTGATCTGTTCACCATCAACATTGCGTGCAGCAGCAACCACAGCCTCCCAGACACTGTTCAGAGAGGTGTACTGTTTTCCCTCCTTGTAAATCTCACATTTGATGATGGACCACAGGTTCTCAATGGGGTTCAGATCAGGTGAACAAGGAGGCCATGTCATTAGATTTTCTTCTTTTATACCCTTTCTTGCCAGCCACGCTGTGGAGTACTTGGACGCGTGTGATGGAGCATTGTCCTGCATGAAAATCATGTTTTTCTTGAAGGATGCAGACTTCTTCCTGTACCACTGCTTGAAGAAGGTGTCTTTCAGAAACTGGCAGTAGGACTGGGAGTTGAGCTTGACTCCATCCTCAACCCGAAAAGGCCCCACAAGCTCATCTTTGATGATACCAGCCCAAACCAGTACTCCACCTCCACCTTGCTGGCGTCTGAGTCGGACTGGAGCTCTCTGCCCTTTACCAATCCAGCCACGGGCCCATCCATCTGGCCCATCAAGACTCACTCTCATTTCATCAGTCCATAAAACCTTAGAAAAATCAGTCTTGAGATATTTCTTGGCCCAGTCTTGACGTTTCAGCTTGTGTGTCTTGTTCAGTGGTGGTCGTCTTTCAGCCTTTCTTACCTTGGCCATGTCTCTGAGTATTGCACACCTTGTGCTTTTGGGCACTCCAGTGATGTTGCAGCTCTGAAATATGGCCAAACTGGTGGCAAGTGGCATCTTGGCAGCTGCACGCTTGACTTTTCTCAGTTCATGGGCAGTTATTTTGCGCCTTGGTTTTTCCACACGCTTCTTGTGACCCTGTTGACTATTTTGAATGAAACGCTTGATTGTTCGATGATCACGCTTCAGAAGCTTTGCAATTTTAAGAGTGCTGCATCCCTCTGCAAGATATCTCACTATTTTTGACTTTTCTGAGCCTGTCAAGTCCTTCTTTTGACCCATTTTGCCAAAGGAAAGGAAGTTGCCTAATAATTATGCACACCTGATATAGGGTGTTGATGTCATTAGACCACACCCCTTCTCATTACAGAGATGCACATCACCTAATATGCTTAATTGGTAGTAGGCTTTCGAGCCTATACAGCTTGGAGTAAGACAACATGCATAAAGAGGATGATGTGGTCAAAATACTCATTTGCCTAATAATTCTGCACTCCCTGTAGACAGCTCTGCTGTGGGTGTCCTCTTGCAACTTCCTGTTGGGAATGAGAATATCCCACAAGTAATGGATGATCCGTGGACTGGATACACCACAAGAGAAATAAATTTATCAGGTAAGCATAAATTATGTTTTTTTGCTAGTTGTGCAATCTTACCAATGCTTTAGGTACATACTGTGAACATTTCAGAAAGTTTGGTGCATTTTTCACTGTTTTGGAAAATTATGTGCCTTTTTTATTTCTTAAAGGCACAGTAACGTTTTTTTGCAAAGTGTGTTTTTGCTTGACTAATGTGATTTCTAAGCCTGTTTGTCTTACTACTAGTCTGTTAAACATGTCTGTCACCAAGGAAAATCCTTGTTCAATGTGTTTAGAAGCCATGGTGGAACCCCCTCTCAAAATGTGTCCCACGTGTACTGATATGTCTATACATTTTAAAGACCATATTGTTGCACTTAAAAATGTGGCCCAAGATGATCCTCAGACAGAAGGTAATGAAGTTAGCCCGTTGACCTCTCCCCAAGTGTCACAACCAGTTACGCCCGCTCAAGCGACGCCTAGCACCTCTAGCGCGTTTAACTCTTTTACCTTACAAGATTTGGCGGCAGTTATGGATAATACCCTCTCAGTATTTTTATCTAAGCTGCCCGTGTTACCTGCAAAGCGTGATAGCTCTGTTTTAAGAACAGATTATGAGCATTCTGACGCTTTAGTAGCCGTATCCGATATACACTCACAACGCTCTGAAATGGGGGCGAGGGATGTGCTGTCTGAGGGAGAAATTTCCGATTCGGGAAAGGTTGCTCCTCAGACAGACTCAGATACGTTGGCTTTTA